>NC_056735.1:1424454946-1424589088 GCF_019279795.1 Protopterus annectens
CATTGCAATATACCAGCTTACCATTTTTAATTTAACATAGGCAATTTATTCTTTGACAGAAGCAGGCACTGAATTTGTAGATGAAACACTGAAATATATAGTTTTCTAGCAACAACATCTTCATTAGTTTCAGATATCTTTAATGTGGAATTATTCAGATTACTTTTACTGCAGAGACACTCAAGTGTTGCTGTATAATACAAGGGATATAATTCAATTATATATTATAATTAATACAATCAGGTAAATCAAATCTTTTGCATGGCCTAACAGTGTGCAAGGAGCCTATTGCTTGAAAACAGTTCAAAGGTAAATAACCTGCCACTGGCCAGATGCTTTTTCTTTTAAATGTGGGTTTCAATGCAGTTTCATTGAATGTGAGATTCAAAAGTAGAAGCTTTACTGCCAAGTCTGTTTTCATTGTAAGACTATTGCTTTTTTAGGTTTAGTAAATGTCTCAGTGTTTGGGCTATAATGTTTGAAATAAAAGTTGTAAATTAAATCCAACTGCCTGTAATCATTGTAGAACTAAAGCATAAAACAGTATGCACACAGAGATTTGAACAGTGTCTATGGCAAATGGGGAGAAATAGCCAAGTAATGGGACACTGGAATGGCTGTGTGGGCGGGGCTTGGGTGTGGACATGGGTGGGGCTATGTTGGCAGGGGGCGGGGATAGTTATGTGGGTGGGGCTCTGGGTTTGCACCCCCCTGCAAAAAATCCTGCGGGCTCCCTTGACCACACCCCACTCATCACATAGTCTCACTAGATCTCCACCACCACAGGCCACACATAGTAAGACTACATTTGCAGAACCTCTCCATACTACTCTGTGTAGGCAACAGAGGCAGCCCCCATTACCAAACACAAAGCCAATTACTTATAGCCCAGAGACTCATGTGTGCCCATCAACTACAGCCAATAGGGTGTTATAACATACCCAACACACTAGTCATAGGTGACTCTGTAGGCGGTCACACTGATGTCCCTCTCAGCAGGCTACACAAGGTGATAGTCACTTTCACCTGGCTGTTGGGTAACAGGATCCACAACATAACCTATGCACTCAGGTCACTCTTCAACAGGTACAATATGACTGTCATTCTCCATGTTAGTGCGAATGCCCTGAGATGTAACTTCCTGGACTACATGTACAGGGACATGCAATAGCTCTCCGATCTTGTAGCCCAGGCAGGTATTGCCCAAGCCCTGAGAAGCATTCTGCATTCATCCAGACTGATACCACAGTACAACGACTGAATTATTCACTTCAACAGTTGCCTATGCTTCTGGTGTCATTCCAAGGGTATCCAGTATCTGTCTGCTTTGAATGACATGATCGACAAAACACGATGCTTTGGCACAGATGACCTGCACCTGTCAACCCTGGGATTACAGATAGCATCTAAGGCTCATGCTGCTCCTATACTGCCTGTTTTAGACCCATTTCAAATAAATGTTAACAAAAGTGTCCGAGAAGATAAAAACTTCGCCTTAATTCCAAATTCGCAGCGGTTTAAGCGATTGGTGCCGACCGAAATAGAAAAGCAGAAAACTAAATATATGCTTTCATCCGCTCTTTCCCTTTACATCCCCATTTCATCCAATACCCAATCAGTTGAAATCAGATACAATAGCCTGAAGAGTATTTTTGGCTTTTTCATCATGTTTTTTTATGTATCTTGATGTCCTGATGATTGAGCAAAAAAAATGCAAAAAGTGGGAAGTAGCGGAGCCGCTATTTTTTTTTGTTCTTTTATTTCGCTATAAATCCACATCATCAATTTGGAATTTGAATTTGGAATTCGAGCTCTAGTTTTTCTTATAACCTTTTTTTTTTTGGTTTTTCTCTTTTCATAGTGCTCACCCATTTCAAATAACATATTCACCACCAGAACAGGAACAGGCAAGCAAAACCTGAGGGTAATATTACTCAATGCTTGACATCTTCATCTCAAATGCACTCAGCTGAGGCACTCCTTATAATGGACCACTTTGATATCTCTGCAGTGACTGGGACCTGCTTCTAGGCTCCAGAGAGCACCCATGCACTGACAGGCTATTACACAGACCACACCTTTTAGTCATGTAACCAGGACTGGAACACCCATGGCAGAGGTGTGTCCATATTTCACAAGGATGTACACACTTCCAGGCTGGTTGCTTAGCACAATGCATCAGAGGTAATCCAAGTGCAACTAACTGTGGCCAGAACTGCTATAAAAATTGTAGCTTGCTACAGATTCTACACCATACCCCACGGTTAACGGCCCTCATTTCTTGGTGTACTGGAAAGTAGGGTTCAAACAGGAACTACTGATGTGAGACTGACACTACCCCACACTTAACTTGGATACCTACTCATGTACCGACACATTAGGCCAACACTTTCTGGGATTCATAACCTCCAATCGGCTGGATCAACCTATACACATCACCACCAAGGCCAACAATATCCTAGACCTGGACATTACCAACATGTGTGACTGGTGTTCCACACCTGGGGTTATCCCCTCATTGGTCAGTTCCGAACGTATGCTAATCACCCTTGTTATCCACATCCCAGCACCACACTCTTCACGAAAAACACATTACAATATTTCTACAAAGCCAACTTCGGGCTTCTTATGACAGCAGTAGTAAACGTCATGACACCTGTGCAGATGGACAATATAGTTACAAACTCTGAAACATACACAACTGCACTTCATTAGCACTTACACGACTGCATGGATCATGCTATCCCAAACAGAGCCATGACGATACCCACCAGATAATGGACGCCACTCTGGAGGTCCACTGCCATGGACATAATGTACAACAGAAGGAGGAGACTGTTGCAAAGTAGAGTACAATCCCATGGGTGGGGTAGCTCCCTGCTCAGCCTCAGTAGGAATCTGAGATCCCTTATCACATCCTCCAAAGCTAGCTACGTAAACATTACTGTGACACATTCCAAGGACTACCACAAAGCGTTATGGAGCTATGTCACTACTCTCGATGGCAATACCCACATCTGCTCTGACATACAACAGTTAGGCAGGAACATTACAGAACCAACTGATATTGGCAACATCCTGGCAGATAGGTTCAGTGCTAACTTTACACCCCACTCACACCCTAAACGGCCCAAATCTGTACAAGAACAATGCAGAGTCCCTGTGGTCACAACTACGCAGTTCAAACCTGCACTCTCTAAAGCCTGGAACAGACTCCATGTGTCCGTCCAACATCCCAGGCTGCGATTTACACAAACCTCAGAATGACATGGGTCCCCACTTGGGCACCAAATTCACTAATAGCCTTGTATCAGGCATTGTGTCCCCTGAATGGTGCACAGCAACAGTTATCACACTCCACAAAGGTGGCGCCACAATGGACCAGAGGAACTATTGCCCTATACGCCTGACTAGACTGTTCTGCATGGCTATGGAGCACATCATCATGGAAGTCATTCACAGAGACATTGGTGGCCTCCAAACCTTTGATACCACCCTGGTTGGATTTGTTAGGGCCAGACCATGGCTCCTACACCTGGTGGAGTCCTTTGAGACAGTTACCAAGGTAGTAGATGATGGTAAGGAGGTCCACACAGCCTACCTTGTCCTCTCATTGGCTTTCAACACCGTTCCCCATTCTGGTGTTGTCAACATACACATTCACCTGCACATCGACCTCTACTTCTCGAGATGTTATGCAAAGTGGCTCATGGACAGGACCCACACAGTGAGGGTAAGCATACTGTAGTTCCTACTGTTCATCACTTACAATTGGCGTACCCCAGTCCTCAGTCATAGGGCCCCTCATGTTCGGTATATCCTTCCCTGAGGTACAGGCTAGCACAGAAGGACTTTCCCTGAATAGGTTTCCAGACGACTGTAAACTAGGAGCCAAGATTGATTCACCAGCTGATGCAGACACCCTCCATAAGGGTGCCACTGTGACGGATACCTGGTGTCGATAACATGGCATCAAGCTGCATGCCACAAGGTGCATAGACATCCCCTTTGGATTACACCAATCACCCACTGACTATCACATAGGTGGTAGTCCCCTACATACATAAGACATTATAAGGGATCTTAGTACACGTAGATAGCACCCACTCCTTTGATAACTATATTGCCAAGGTAGTGTGGATATCCTTCTACATGGCCACCCTAGTCTGTAATGGGCTTGTAGCTGGAACAAAGACAGCCATTGTACCTCTATACTCCTGACTTATGAAACACGTTCAAGGGTACAACACCCCATTTGGGGTGTAGTTTATGGAACAGCAATGGCTTTAAATACCACAACATTAACACTCCAACAGGATTACTGACCTCAAAAGGATGACGTATGCAGCACAACTACAGAAACCCCAACTGTACTCATTTGCATACTGCATATTCAGAGGTGACCTCTGCTGAACATACAAGGCCCATGTCCACAACAATATTGATGGATATGCTCCATATAAGCAACATAAGCAAAAGCCACTGAGAGCAACATGCTCTGGGATATGTACCCAAATGCAACGATGAGTAGGACGTGCTGGAGGGATACATTCCTGAACCGGACACAAACCATGCTTTGGAACATGATTCCTATGTACATCAGGCAGGGACCCTCACTAGTACTCTTCATGAGATACCTCGATGGGTGGATGGGATGCAGACATGTACACCAGGGATCACTGCAGTGGCTGTACTGTACACAGGTGCAGGAAACAAATGGCTCTGCTGTTCACAGGCACAGGACACTAACCTAGGGAGGTGCCACCAGTGAAAACACTGTAGTTGGGCTTACAAATGGACTTGGCCAGACAGCATAGTACCTAACTATGAACCTATGAAGCTATTACAAGTCCTTTGTGCATGGATAATTGAGTAGCTCTTCCATTTCAATTAGCTATCATGCTGTTACACTGTCTGGTGACTACAAGCCATATGTATCCTGTTATTGTGTATTGTACATGCCAATAGACATACCTTATGTTTGCATAATATAACAGTAATGCTATGTAAAATATTTGACATATCTACCTACAATACTGTACATTTCACATTTTTGAAACAATATCCCATAATGCAAAGCATAATTGCACAGCAGGACCACCTTAGGAATGTTATTCTCGTTATACGCCCATACATATGCCTACTGTTACAGTATATCAACATATACTATCCCCTGTTATGGCACGTACTTGTTGGACAAACTGTACCACTGACAGCGGCTGGAGTGGAATCGTTATGTTTAAAGCCCTTATGTAGCATACCTTGTGGTGTATGAGGTGTTTACAAGCGTTACTATGCTCAACAAGACATCACTACATAATACCTTTTCCCACTGTATGTTAGCGTACACTTTCATTAATACAGAACATGCACAACATACACTAACATACTGATTGTTCTACATACCTTCTTAGTGGTCCGAGTTTATGAAAATATCTGTCTTACTCCTTTCCTGTTTAAATGGTTCTATGGCATGAGCATACAGTTTGAATGTATGGCAAGCCATCCTTTTATACATAGATACCTGTAACATGTGGTATCCTGCCACCAATTGGTGTTCCGGAGTAAATTATTACATGCACATCAGCTGTGCAGCTACTCCATTAGCCAGTTACACAGCAAATGCGGGGTATAATTGTATACTCCACTTGGGCGTTGTCCTTTTGCCCTACCTTCGAGGAAGACGGCCTGGATGTGTTTTATTGTGATGAATTGCAACTGCTATATGGAGAGACACAGATATTTTGAATTCATGTCCCCCGTGAATTGTGTGTGATGGCTAGAGTATGTAGTTCTACATGTGTGTGTAGCTGTTATCTCAACCATCTGATACGAGACTATTGCAAACAAAATCTGTAACATCGGCGTCTGTTCCATTGTACAACAGCAATGATTTCCCATGGCGCCATTACAAGTGTGTCTCTCACAAGGTATGTTAACGTTTCTGCAGATGTCATTGAGTGAGTGGATGTTTGTAATGTTATTACTGTCTGTATTGCAATTGTTTAGGGTGTGGGGGAGATGTAGGTGGGTATGCATAGCAGATAAAGGTCTGTGGGGACTTTATTTATACATATTCCATATGTGTGTGGGGGCTCCTTCCCTAATTGAAGACCTATCATTTAGTAGACTAATACTATGGTTATTGCAGGCTTATTCATTAAGCCATTGTTAATTGGCTCCTATATAGCATGCAGGAGATGTTGATCCTTCAATTCCTCTGGAAATACATCGATATGTAATGAAATGTTGCTACATGAAAGCTGCCTCCTGTATTTCTGTCACAGATATTTGCACTCATTGCAGTTGTGTTGGTGACTGAACCTCTTTGGCTTGGGTTGCCACCTTTTCAAATGGCCATAGTGGGACATTTGCAGGACACACATCGGGGTTCAGAGGCCAACACATACCCACGGTCAGTACAAAAGATAGAACTTACTGTTGTCCTAAATAAAACCTTATTCTTGTAGCACTTTAGTTGCTTATTATGTTTCTTGTAACATTTACGTATTTTAGATACAGGAATAACTATTTAATGCAACTATTACATAATATATGGGATGTAATTATGTCCCACAATCTCAGGACATTTGCCCTTTTTAATATTTTTTGTCAGGACACAACTGCCCAAAGAGGGACTGTCCCTCTCTAAGTGGGACAGGTGGTAACCGTATGCCTAAGGCTGGCTATGACCACACCTACTGTAATAATCTACCTCCGAGTTAGCACGAACAGACACACAATGCAAACATGCACACACACACACACACACACACACACACACACACACACACACACACACACACACACACACACACACACATTACAGTCCCACGGAAACACACACTGCACTCTCAACACACACTTGCACACACACTACAGTAATCAGAAACACACTTAAACACAGTACCTACCTGGACTGCAGCACCAGCAGCAATAACTAAATGTCCCTTAACATCGTGATAATATTACTCATGGTTCTAGTGTTCCTGTACTGTGGTCTTTCGGTCTTTAAGCCTCATGATTACACGTGTCGGTATGTAAAGCATTCGGTAGTTGGCAGTATCCCATTTATTTGTACCTCCATGGTTGTGTACATGTCGTTAACCTATCTATATATTTGCAGATATATGTATATCCGTATATATCGACATATATCTCTCTATCACCCTTTCTATCTCTATTTTATATATATATATATATATATATATATATATATATATATATATATATATATATATATATATATATATATATATAGAGAGAGAGAGAGAGAGTGAACACACCTTTCGTTGGGTACATGACGGCGTATACTGTTTCCTGTATAGCCTTTTGTGTTTTAACCTGTCACATTACACACCTGCTGTTGGTACATCTTGGGTAGCTTAGTGGTAGGTGATTGTGTACATGGTTGCGTGTTCTACTCCTGGCAGTGGTCGTTATACCTCTCAGAGCAGGCACTATTAGTACAAGGGTGAATAATGCTGGTTTCACCTGTTCTGGACATCTTTGACCATGATCTGCATGATATTCAGCAAAGCTTAGACCTGTTTTGCGCATATCCGTGTAGTCATGTTTAAACTACGCTTGCCGTCACTTGCCACTGCATAAACCCGCTGACATGTGCTTAAACATGCTCTAATGACCTGCATCCAACATCCATTATTCGTGCCATCGGGATTACGTAACGGACCTTGCAGGACGTGGAACTGGGAACATGCACGACACAGTCAGTGGCTTTACCACTTGGTCATCTGGGATTTGTACAAGTGTTATGGTGTTTTGTATGTGGACTGTACTACGGTTGTTCCTCCATACTGCAATCAAATGTGTAACTCAGTTAGTTTACATATGGATGATACCTATTAATGGTATGTCCAAGTGATGTTTAATGGATGTGCTCCAGCATTGGGAATCTATGTCACAGTGAGCCACACACTGTAATGTGCTGCACCTTGACACAACCATAACTGGAGAATGCTGGGTACTCCCCATGCTTTGGCACTACATCCCTGATTACATTATATGGAGCCCCTCATTAACACACCAGGGAATCCATGCAGAGTGGGTGGGAAACAGTGGTTACACACATGGATCCCGCAATTGGCTCTGCTCCACAGAGGGACAGTTAGTTAATCAATGGGGTGGCGACAGCAGACACATTTTGCCTAGGCTGATGAATGGCCTCTGACAATCGGGCATGTACCTACCAATGTACCTAGGAACCTATACATACAGTATCAACATATGCTGTTAGCTTCATTTACTGTTCAGGTGTTGTCTTTCCTTGTTCCAATAGCTGTTGTGTGTGCAATAGTTGAGGGCTGCCTATGTAGAATTCACACAGTAGGCCTATACATTACAATTTACAGGTGGTCATGTGTGTGTGCCATCCATTTTACTGTGTGTGCAGGTGGAGATGTGTGTCAGTCCATAGGGGCCTACACTGTCAGTGTATGTGCTATACGTTCCCTCTTTGCCAAGGCATGGGCATATTGGGCACACCTCCATCTGCCTACTGGGGCTGGCATAGGGTGTTCATGATCTGAATCCCTCTGTGCCTGTGATGGCCTTGGCAATTGCGGTGAGCTGTGAGGGCCTTCACCATTACGTCCCTGCTGCAGCTGTTTCCGCAGGATCATATTATGTAGCATGGCACATAATATGAAGATGTGGGCACACGTGCTTGGAGAGTACTGCAAGGCTCCACCAGATATGTCCAAGCAATGGAACCGTGATTTCAGCATCCCAAACACACACTCTATGATGATTCTGGTTTGTGCGTGTGCCTCATTATGGCATTCTTGCATGGGTGTGTGTGCATTTCTGATGGGAGTCATCATCCACGGCTTCAGTGCGTATCCAGCATCCCCCACAAGCTGGCCATATGGGATGTCCCCCCTGACAAATACCTGATACAGCTGTGAGGCATGCCAGATGTGGGAGTCATGCTAGCTTCCAGGGCTGCCAGCACACACATCCATGATAATGACCTGGGCATTGCACATGAGCTTGCAGTTGATGGAGTGGTATCCCTTGCGGTTTATGTAGCACCTACCATGCTCACCGGGTGGTGACTTGATATGTATGTGCGTGCAGTCTATTGCACCCAGTACCTCCGGGTAGTGTGCCACATGGTGGAAGAGATGCATATTGCTGGCCAACTCCTCCTGAGTTTGGGGGAAGTATATATGCTCATTGGCATGTGGTAACATGGCATCCAGGAACTGGTGGAGTACCCTGGATGCTGATGTCTGTGAGATCCCCATAATATCTCCAGTTGGCCTTTGAAAGGTACCTGTGACTAGTATTCTCAAGCTTACACACACCTTCGTGTCCACTGGGATGGGTTCCCCTCTGTTGTTTCTGGATCTCAGGCGTGGCTGGCACAGCTCAACTATTTGCTGTATGATGTCCCTGTCCACCCTGTAATGCTCTACTACCAGATCTGATGAAGGGCTACCAACCCGAAAGCGCTTATCTGTTTTGTACCAGATTTTATTAAAAGTTCTTATTTTTACTACTTGAAGCATCCAGCGGTGTTCTTCCAGGATTTTTCTGTTTTTTGCTTCGCTTGTGTGTGCCTTTGGAGGAACCATTTCAGCACCTAGCATTGATTATTGGACTTATTTCTTCTTGGTTGTGGTGTAGCATGCATACCATTGACTGTTATGGTGAAATCATGATTTGTGTTACATTGCAATTTTATGACATTTGTATATATTTTCCTTGTGTTCCCGTTTGCACACACATGCCCTGCGGTTGTAATTTGCGTTACTGTGGCCATGACATTAAATGTTATTTTTTATGTGTTGTGCATCTTTTCTTATGCCATTGGCTGTATATTTAGCCATTGGCATATGTTAACTTTGTAATACATGAGTCTGGTCCGCTTTCATGGCTCCAATGTTCTGTTTGGCAAAATGTAAATTGTTTTTTTTAGTTTACATTTCTGTAAGCTTACGCTACGCCTACACCACTTCATGAATCGCTATGTACCTTCATTTGCATGCTGCAGTACTGTGCATGGGGTGATTAGCATACCTGAGCCATGAGCTGCGCAGATCTGGCGTACGCTGGTAGTGCACGTGGAATTGGATTGTACCCGAATCGTTCGGTGGCCATATTTGGTGTTATAATGCCTACGCAACGCCTGCGCCTGGAGCAAGCTTCATGAATCCCGGGGCCAGTCTAATCATTTAGCTTATCAACAACTTAGAAATAAGACAAAATATCACATCAAACTAGAGAAAAAGAACTATTACGCCAATATCCAAGTAAAGCATTAAACAAACCCAAAATAATTTTGGAACACAATAAAAAATACCCTACAACCAGATCAAGCCCCTCTCCCTTCTCCTAATATACCTAACAACTCAGGTAACATAGCTAAACAATTCAATAAATATTTTACTGAAAGTATCCTATTCCTGACCAAAAACAATCAAAACAAACAAAAACCTACATCTCTCCCAACCAACAATAGGGAGGAGGCTTTCTCTTTCTAACCCACTGTCACCAAAACTATAGAAAAGCTATTCAAAAAACTCAAACCAACTACTATTGTAGGTGACAACCTATCATCTGAATTCCTAAAAATAGCAGCTGAAGCCATTGCCTATCCAATATCAATATTAATTAACCACTCCTTTTCTAAACAGAATGTCCCCATCATCTGTAAAACCTCACACATAATACCATTACATACAGGTGGAAAATAAACAGAACTTACAAACTACAGACCAATAGCCATCCTATCCCCACTATCTAAAATCCTGGAAAGGTGTACACATTCCCAACTTCCATGATACCTCATAATAAACAATCTTCTTGCTAAATCCCAGCATGGCGCTAGACCACATCATAGCACCACTTCTGTTCTCATCAGCTTCACCAACAATGTAAACCAATACAGAAGTGAAGGGGAAATAGTAGCTTCTGTCTTTCTAGAGATGTCAAAGGCTTTCAGTACTGTTGATCATGATAAACTAATAGCTATTCTCTTAAACCTAAAACTTAACTACGATGCCCTCACATGGTTCTAAATTTATTTAATGGGTCATTAGTAGGCTATAAAGTGGCTACAAGATTTCTCCCCTCTTCTACCAGTCAGTCTAGATGTTCCACAGGGGTCCATTTTTGGCCCACTCCTTTTCAGTATCTTTACCAATGACCTTAGTACTGCCACCCCCCCCCCCCCCCAGCCAGGATAATCCAATATGCAGTTGACTCTACTATCACATGTGCAGCACCAACCATACAACAACTTCAAATCATAACTCAAAAGTCCTTTGCTGAAATAGAAACATGGTTAGCAAACGCACAGCTCATACTTCACCCGAACCACCCCCAACTTTTATATTACAACTAGGGACAATACAAAAATTAGCCCAGAATCTTAAACAAAATTACTAGGACTTATAATTGACAACAGACTGAGATTTGACCTGTATATCTCACAAACAATTAAAAAAGTCCACAAAAAAATGGAAAGGCTATACAGAAATAAAAATTTCATAACAGATAGTTCAAGAGAAGCTATTGCTAGTACCCACCTACTTTCAACTCTCCCTTATGTCTCACCAATCTTCACAAACCTAAAAAAAATCTGACATAGAAAAACTTGAAACATGTTATAACGAAATAGCAAAAATTGCTAGAGGATCTCCTTATAGAACACACCACTGCCTCAATCTTAAAAAACTCTCCTGACTAGAATTTTCTCAAGTCCTTGCTTATAATCAACTTACCATGGCCCACAAACTAGTCTTATCAGTCCAACAAAATTCCTGCTCTCCTGGATATACTTCATCCATAGTCTAACAAGCTTTACTACAAGTTATAAAAACATCAAATACTGATGGAGATGCCCTATACTTTTACCACGTAGCTAAAGCCTGGAATTTGCTACCTTACTCCTTTAGAACCACCATCAATTCTACACAATTTAAAAAACTACTTAAAAACATTTTACTGACATATGGCTTTGTTCATGCAACACTCCAGGCTAACCATTATCATTTTACTTCTCTCCTCCCCTTTCAGGTGTCAAAACTATGGAAGTATCAAAATACTATAGCCTTCGTCAATTTTTCTGTACCCCATTTTCAAATTAGATATTTGTAAACTCTCTCTAAATCTTAAGCATTCATGAACTACCTGCCAACACTCATATTAGTAAAACATAGTGTATTACTCAGTCAGCCTATTGCATCTGTTTCAACTGTAATTATCACTGAATTGCTAGTATATATCTATCATTAAATGCATAGATAAATTTCATTCAACTGGGCCCCACTAATAGTCACTGTGCTATAACCTCATAGTAATCTATCTCCTATATTCATTTATAGAATTTTTAACTATCTTGTCAAATAACTGTTAAATGCATGTATTTGTTTCCATCATGTGATGCACTTTGTTGTGATATATAAATGTATTACCTTGTAAGCTCTATTGCACGTACATTTTTTTACTTTGTAACTTTTGTTACGTCTTACTTTGTTACTTTTTTACTTTGTTACTTACTATGTGGAGCTTTTGCCCCCGGGCCTCCACTGAAAATGAGTACTACCCAGTTAGATTTTCCTAGTAAAAATATGCAAATCAAAATAAAATACAATAAATTAATTATACACACACACACACACACACACACACACACACACACACACACACACACACACACACACACACACACACAAACCCTGTCACTCTTCCTTTGTATCTTTCCATCTCTCATAAAGCACAGCCATATAAAGTGCGACTGACTAGAGGTATCAGTATGTACCATATCTAAATCTGGCAACAATCAATTCTTTTGTATGTTGTTGTCATAGACATGGAGGGATACAGAGTAATGAGATGAAAGCTTGACCACAAGTGCCCCATATAGGAAGGAAACAGAGGAAATGAAATAGATGAAATACAGTACAGCTGCTCAGGAAGTAATGTAGAATATCAGAAGACATTTTACTCCCTAATCTCAGTTATGAATTTCTCAGGAAGTTATCAGCTGTCAGAATTCACTAAGCCACACTAATTTAAACTACAATAAGAGAAAAGAGATCTTGATGTCGAAGTACAAAGTAAATGGAAAAAGCGGCACCACCTGTTTTCAGTAAGTAGCCTAGTCATGAAAATAAACTAGATTAAATAAAATAAAGACATGACTAGCAAAACCATCAACTCAGATGAAAAATACTACAACAAAAGTGTTATATCAAAGGTGGAGGACAACAACAAGGTTTTCTATAACTTTATTAGGAAACTTAAAGGAAACATTCAGAAAGTAGATTTTAAACAGTTAATGGCACAGTGATCTCCAGATCAATGAAAATATTGAGTACCTCATCTAATAGATTTTGTGCCAGTTTCAAAATCCTGAGGGTCAGGCAAGAATCTCATATCAAGACTGAAAGACAGTACAGCACATTAAAGAAGACATAGTCATAGCAGCAGTCAGTATCATCAAAAATACATGCTTCATGGTTCCAAAAGATATTTCAGGTGTTTTTTTTGTTTTGTTTTGTTTTTTTTTTTACATGAAATCAAGGACAACATTGTTCCAGGGTTTACAGTGTGTGTAGGGCTAATATTCTGGGAATGGCACAGAAAATGCTCAAATATGATTCATAATAAACAAAGCACCAGGGCAGAATCTGAGCTATACTAGAATTGATAGGTCAGTCTACCATGCACAGACATGAATATCATTATTAATGTAATTCAAAGACAGCCATAAGACTACCCCTTAATATAGCACTGCAACATAGCTGCCGCACTGTATGAGTTGGCATTATGTCACCCCATCAACAGATAGGAGAGCATGTAATGCCTCCCAGCGTCAATGCAAATCTACCTCAATCACAAGGCAGTCTCAACACAATACAAACACACACCAAGATACCATACAGAGCTCTGTACCGTAAATAGTTATTGATCTATCTATAGATAGATTACAGTTGCTTATACATGCCTTGCTAAAAGTAGGTGGAAACTTAAAAAATGTAAAACATTATTCCTCTAATCTACTACTACTGCTGGAGAACAGTTGGCCTGTAGGTGTTCCAAATTGCAAGTATGAATTTTTTTCACCAGAGAAGAGGCCAATATGACCTTAAAATGTAATAGCACAGTGGCATCATACATAGAGATCCCATCCATAACTTTGATGGAAATACTGCCTACTATGCAGGAATGAGTATTATACCATGATCCCCCCAAAACGTGCATGCTGATTGGCCAGCGTGCCCGTTGTAAATTGAGTTATACTAATGGAAAAAGGTCCGGTCGCCCGGACTTTTTTCCATTAGTATAACTCGTTTTTTTAAAACACTGTCTCGCTATGTTAAATGGGTTTAACATAGCGAGACAGCTTTAAAATAAGCAACGGAGATCTCTGTTGCTTATTTTAAAGCTGTCTCGCCATGTTAAACCCATTTAACATAGCGAGACAGTTTTAAAAAAGCAACGGAGAAAGCAAGATCTCCATTGCTTTTTTAGCGCTATGTTAAATGAGTTTAACATAGCGAGACAGTTTTAAAATAAGCAACGGAGATGTCCGTTGCTTATTTTAAAACTGTCTCGCTATGTTAAACTCATTTAACATAGCAAAACACTAAAAAAAAAAGCAACGGAGATCTTGCTTTCTCCGTTGCTTTTACCCACAGCTCTGATGTACTGCACAGGCGCGCAGTACATCAGAACTGCCGCGGATGCCAGACATCTGCGGAAGGGCAGTAAACAGGCATTATACTATGCCATTATTTAAGAAAAGTAATAGTTTCTTTTCTTAAATAATGTCATGGTATAATAGCAATAACCCTCTTCTGGGTGTGGGTAATTCTAAATTTACCCACTGTTGGCTTTGTTTGAAACCACGCCAGCCGTGGGTAAATTTAGCATTACCCACACCCAGGCGTGGGTTATTGCTATAATAAGCTCCATATAAGGTCAAACACTTATGATTTATGTAGCCTATTCCTGCCAATAGCCATTTTGCAGTTGTGTGGAACATGCTCATATATTAGCAAACACTGACAATATGGGATCATCTTGTAATACATGGGGTATATGCTAATGCATAACTACATGAAATTGCATGCAGTGGGGTACAGTTTCTAAAAACAGTTTGAGTAAACAACTCATGAAGGCTAATCATATTTCCACAGTGTTTGTGTTGGTGTAGAAGCATTCTGACAAACAAAGAAGTTACATGATGTCAGATGTAAAAGTGAATAAATGTATTTGTTGTGAACAGTTTGCCTTTACATTTACAGAAGTATAATCTAAACTTAGAAAATTGATCCATATGCAAGTATAACAAATTATCTCACTCTGAGGCAACTTAGCAAAAAAACTAGAAATGCCTGATCTAGAAATTTGATTTATTTTTATTTTATTTATTTTACATTTGTCAACTGGGAGAGTCCTACTGGGCACGAATCCCATTTTCAGTGGAGGCCCGGGGAGAAAAGCTCCACCGAGATTAATACAGAAAGTGCAATAAACAACATAGTACACAATACACTAGCTGATTTATTCCGCACTATGAATGGAATAGTGAGAAACCCAAATAAAACTATTGTGTGCTTTATTTCTGTAGGTTGTTAGCAAAGAAGCATTAAACATATTTAAATCTTTTACCTTTCTTGATCAAGAAAAAGACAAAATAGCAACAATTATGTTGCAGGAGTTATTGTTAGCCTAGAAAGAAGTTACCATTCCTTCACCATCTGTTCTTTATAGGGATTCAAGATCCTACAGAGACCATAGATGCTTTTGTTGCTGTTTAATACAAAGACTAATATGGTGAGTTGCCTTACTCATTAATAAAAAGCAGAACAATTGATGGCATACCAAATGATCATGCCTGGCCTTATACATAGGCCAACTAGGCAGCTGCTTTGGCCGCCATTTTTACAGAGTAGCCTTTCCACATTTATTTGTTTTTTAAAGCAATGAAACACTGCATTTCTTTTTTTCCACTAAATGTACAAATACATAAATATAGAAATGTCCTAAGGTATCCCCTGTAAAAGAAAATGTGCCCACAGCATGATGGACCCCCTAGGAGTTAGGTGCCCATTCAAGTCACTTTACACTTCAACATTGTAAGGTTTCTGCTCTTTGGGTGGGGCAGAGCAGAAACCCCACAATGTTCAAAAATTAAAGTGAACTGTGCTTTGTACTGGTTTGCCAGTGTGAAGACAGAAGCTAGTATCTATGATGAGATAATGTTTTATGATGCTGGTGGTGATTAACTAGATATATTAATAAATCATTTGCCTGGTGAACTGAACTGTAAATACTTTGGCGGTGTTGGTTACGGCTCTGTTTTGAGATTAAGCCTGTCTCAAGCACCGGGTGATTCCCCGAGTCTCTAGGCTCACAGCTAATGAAAGTGATTTTAAGGAAGAAATAGTTAATCTTAGGAATAGGTTTGTAGAGAGGGGATACATAGATGCAACTATCAATAATATTTTGGATGAGGTGGTGACCATGAGAGATGAAACAGGTAGATCCTATTTCTCATTGAATTATGTTGCTCTTGATAAGGTCAAGGAAATCAAGAAGGCACCAATACGTATACAGACCTATTTCTCTGATAATGTAAACATTGTAACAGATGCAGTGAAGACGTATTGGCTGATTTTGACTTATGACTCTGAGATTCGGAATATTGTAGAGGATAGACCCAATTTTTTTATTTAAGAATAAAAAATCACTTAGGAGACTGTTATGCTATCCGAAAGAGAGTACAGGGCTTTCTCCTGAATTTGTTAGACAAGGGACTCTCCCTTGTAATAATTGTAACTATTGCAGGTTTATGGATGTTACCAATAGGTTTATACATCCAGATTTTGGTACTGAGTTCAAGTTTATATTGACAGCAGATTGTAATACTTCCAATACCGTGTACTTAGCAGTGTGTAATGCCTGTTTGGCTTTTTATGTAGGAGAAACTAACAGGAAAGTCAAACTCATGATTAGGGAACATCTTTTGAACATCAGAAATGCAGGTTTGATGAATACTTTGGTGAAACATGTTGCCATCTGTGGTCCCTCGCACTCCTTTAGAATTCTCGTGATAGAGAAGGTTTCTGATGGTGAACGGGGGGTGATATGGTCAACAAAACAGAAACATCTGAAACAAGATGGATTATAAGGTTACGAGTGGATAAAGGGAAGGGGATGAATGACAGGATTCCCTTGAAAACAATCCTTCTCAATAGAATGCTTTGTAAACAGGATGCAATATATCTTTTATTACTCATTTTTACTTCTGAATATGTATTTTTTAGTGTCTCCACAGATTTATATTGTATGTTTATTATTATGTTTAACTCATAGAGTTATGTTTAGTATGAGTTTTGGTATGAATTTGTCTATTTTAATGTTTCTTTTAGAACATTTAATAATGAATGACTGAATTAACTGTGTTGCTTTGATTGGTTGTCACTTAATTGTGGTTAGTATATATAGACTGTTTTTTTAGAAGTGTTGATATGGTCTGATGAAGTTGTGTTTTACCACTATGAAAGCGCTAACCTATCAATAAATTGGATTTTTTTATCTGTTTATTGTGGCTTCCTACATCATTGTTAGGTCCGTTGTATGCAGCTCTGGATTATTTTTAACTTTTTTTCTACTCAACGGACCATTTATTTATGCCATAACCTTCTTTGTGTGTTGGATTAACCAGATATAGATCAGCACAAAGCCAACAATAATGAGGCATGAGGTGATGAACAAAGGCCCCAAATCAAGGACAAATTTTAAACATTACTTTGATTTAATTAAGTTTTTTTAGATTAACATGCATTTTCTGAAAATTAATAAGTATGAAACTCTAATGTCCAGTATTTCATTTATCTGTTTTTCAGATGTTTGCTTCATGTTTTGCATGATGAGCTTTGTTTCCTTTAAATGTTGATGGAAACTAAGGTGACGATCTTAGTGGACACACGTTGACAGGTTACAGACTAATTTGGTTTGTACAACTAAATTAGTGAAGTAGAGAGGATATCAGTAAAAGAAGCCACACATTTGGCAGAGTGAAAGAGAAGGATTACTTGTATTCATTGTCAGATTTGGTAAACAGGAGATAAATTCTGGTGGAAGGAATCACATTTTTTTTTTTGCATAACTTTAGCAACTAAGAGGGCCTTTCAGCAATTGTCAGGACAAATGTTTTGTTGGTTTTATGTATTTAATATATTATCTCCATCTCCTCCATGTGTTTTTTGTTATTAGTATCTGACCTTTTTTTTTTTTTTTTTTTTTTGCTAATGTAACTGTGATCTGTACTAGAAATGTATGGGAATACTCCAGACATCCTCACATCTCAGTCTTTGGGTCCACCTTACCTGCATGAACTTGCAGAGGTCAGGGATCTCATATACATCTATTCTCTTATTCTGTCAGCTTCTAAAATTAATAGTACTAATATTTTAAAAAGTGTTGGTGATTGTCCCTGATTATTTCTAGATTTGTCCCTGATCCTGGAGGTAAGAAGTTGAAAACTATGTGTGGATGGGAGTAAATTTTCTTTAAAAGAGTCAGTTGCTCTCTTTACTTCTTCTGAATGTTTTTGTTTCTATAGCACTGATGGTGGATTCACAAGATGAATTATCTGCAGTATTCTCATAGTTTAAGATTGCATTAGTAAGTCAAGATTAAGACTGCAAATCTGCAAATGCTATCCTTAATGCAGATTCTTATTTTACAGTGATTCACAGTTTCTAAGGCAGATTCTGTCCATTAACTGTAAACACTCTGTCAATAATACACTGCCCTTTTATTTTATTTTTATATTTGTATGTGTGGGGCTGATTGCTGACTTGCCTGTTTCTGGTGAAAGGAGGAGAGACAACCTATTGGAGGGGGTAAAGTGTACAGTATGGAGTGTATGGGCACAGTTGCCTTCATAGAGCATGTGTGGGAATCCAAGTACTCAGAGGGAAGGCATATTGCAGGCTCTTGTTGCTGAGATTGTGCATGGCAGCAGCTGTGGATAATAGGTAGTGCTGGAAAAGAAAACTGCCATGCCTGCCTTGGAAGATGCTGCATCATAGCAGGCTTTCATAGGTTCATAGGTAGGTACTAGGCTATCTGCCCAAGGGCATTTATAAGCCTAGCCAGAGTGTGTCGGCTTTCGCCACCCCATTGATTAATTTACTGAGCCTCTGTCAAGCAGAGCCAATGAAGTGATCCCAGGGGTGTATTTTCTGTTACCCATCCACTCGTCAAGGCTTCTCTTGAAGAGTGTTAGTGAGGGGCTCTGCCTAATGTAGTTATGAATTTTGTTCCAAAGCATGGGGAGTCTCTGTGACAGGAAAATATCCCTCCAGCATGTTCTATGTATTGTTGTGGCGAGGTTTAGCTCACTAGAGTGCGTGGCTCACAGTGACTTGGATTTCTTTAGGTGGAGCATGTCCATCAATTCTGAGTTGGACATGGCTTTGTAAGTCAGGCAGAGATTACCTCTAAGTAAGCGATATACCACTGAGTACAGCCGGAGTTTTTTCAGTTGGGCTGCATAGGACATATGTTTGAGGCCAGTAATCCTCTTGGTGAGGTACTTTTGTGGTCTTTCCAGCTGTTGAAAGTGTCTTGTGAGGTACATCCCAAATGGGGCATTGTACTCTATGATGGGTCTGATGAGTGACGAGTAGAGGGGCACTATAACCTCTTTATTTCTAGATGCGAACCCCTTAGTAATTAGATGGGCCACATAGAAGGATTTCCTAACTACTTTGGCAATATGATTGTCAAAGGAGAGATTACTATCTACCTGGGTCCCCAGATCTCTTATTACCTCTTCTGTATTAAGGGGGCTGCCGCCTATGTGGTAATTCGTGGGTATTTTGTTTTTCCCAAACGGGATGACTATGCATTTTTTGGCATTTAGCTTGAGGCCATGAGTTTAACACCAGGTGTCTGTCTCAGTAAGGCCTTTTTGGAGGATGTCCATGTCAGCCGGAGAGTCTATTATGGCTCCCAGTTTGCAGTCATCGGCGAATTTGGTTAGCCATAGTCCTCCTGTGTTTGCCTGTACTTCTGAGAAATATATGTCAAACAGTAGGGGTCCTAGAACTGAGCCTTGCAGGACACCACTTGTGACTGGTTTAGAGTCAGACCTGGAGCCCGCTATTCTTACCATGCCAGTTCTGTCTGTAAGCCAGATGGCAACCCATCTTGTGACGTAGGGGTTTATGTTCAGGCTGGTGAGTTTTTCTATAATACCCGAGTGAAGAATGGTGTTGAACGCCTTGGCGAGATCAAGGTAGGCTGTGTGAACCACCTTTCCCTTGTCTATGGCCTTGGTAACTGTCTTGAAGAAGTCAACCAGGTTTAGTAGGCATGATCTGCCCTTAACAAAGCCGAACTGGGTCGGGTCAAGTGTTTGGAGGTTCCCAAAGTCTTTGTTAATGAGTTCCATGATGATGCGTTCCATAGCCTTGCAGATCAGGCTAGTCAGGCTTATGGGGCGATAGTTACCAGGGTCAGTTGTGGCTCCTCCTTTGTGGAGCAGAATAACCATTGCTGTGTGCCATTCTATGGGCATGTAGCCTGTGGATTGGCTGAGGTTGAACAGTGTGTTTAGGTGGGGGGGGGGTTAGTTCATTCTGTAGTTCGTGCAAGATGCAGCCTGGGACACCATCTGGCCCCATTGATGCTGTGTTTTTGACTTTTGAAAGGGCTGTTTTCACCTGTGCTTCTGTGATTTCCAGGACGCTACACTTTTCCGGTATTGTTGTGGGCCCTTTTGAAGGTGAGAGGGAGGTGAAGTTTGCACTGAATCTATCTGCCAGTATGTTGGCAATATTAACTCAGTGATTGGGAATGAGCAATTGTCTTCACAGTCCAGAGATAGTCAGTGGTCTTGAGGGAACCTGCTTTGTACATAACAGTTGTGAGAACACTACAGTTAGTGGTAGGTACAGTACAGGGTTTCATTCCCTTGGCTTTTATTTGCTTGTTGTGTGACCTTGAGCAAGTCATTTATCCAGGCATTATGTTTGGGAAATTGAGAATTTGGGATAGGCTCCTTTTGGTCTTCTGAACTGCAAGTCTAACAACTACCGATTATTAACTGTGATCCTTACCAATTTACAAGAAAATCAAAAACACATTATGATGGATGCATTATCTGCAGTATTCTCATAGTTTAAGATTGCATTAGTAAGTCAAGATTAAGACTGCAAATCTCCAAATGGTATCCTTAATGCAGATTCTTATTTTACAGTGATTCACAGTTTCTAAGGCAGATTCTGTCCATTAACTGTAATCACTCTGTCAATAATACACTGCCCTTTTATTTTATTTTTATATTTGTATGTGTGGGGCTGATGCTGACTTGCCTGTTTCTGGTGAAAGGAGGAGAGCCAACCTACTGGAGGGGTAAAGTGTACAGTATGCAGTGTATGGGCACAGTTGCCTTCCTAGAGCATGTGTGGGAATCCAAGTACTCAGAGGGAAGGCATATTGCAGGCTCTTGTTGCTGAGATTGAAATTGAGAATTTGGGATAGGCTCCTTTTGGTCTTCTGAACTGCAAGTCTAATAACTACTGATTATTAACTGTGATCCTTACCAATTTACAAGAAAATAATAAAAAAAAACATTATGATGGATGCAAGAAAAACAGTGAGAGCTGAAAGATATGGTGGGTGGCTTTCGTAGGACCAGGACAAAAATATCTTTTTTATTTCTCTCTTTCCCTCTCTATAGATGGATAGATAGATAGATAGATAGATAGATAGATAGATAGATAGATAGATAGGCAGATAGATAGATAGATGATAGATAGATATGCAAACACACACACACACACACACACACACACACACACACACACGCACACACACACACACACACACACACACGCACACACACATGAATAAAAACCTGATCATCTGAGATATGAACAGATAAATTAGTTAAAATTGTGGGGGTTGTCTGCAGAGGAAAATGACTATTGGGATTTGTCTGAAACAGCTTGGAATACTTTGTGTGAAGCAACTCTTTGAGAGTTGGGGTTGTTTGGGTGATAGTAACTGACCTTCATTTTATTTGCACAGTTTAAGCAGTCCTATTTGGCTTTTCTGAACTAGTGTACATTTGTATGAAGTAAGACTGGGTACTTAGCTAAACATCTGATATGTACAGATAATGAAAATATAATTGTTGGGGCTATCTGTGGAGGAAAATGACTTGCTATCTGCTGTTTGCTCATTATTTTTGGTTTGCAGGAGTAATTGGATTTGTGTGAAGCAACTTAGAATGCTTAAATGTGTGGCAACTGTGTGGACAAAGGTAAAATACTTTACATGGTCATCCTCTTTTATCATCATCAGATGCCCAAATTGTACATAGAAGTGGCTATAACTGCTTGGTGGGAGTGGTCTGGATGAAAGCAACTGACCCTCTTGCCATTTGTCCAATTTAAACAATCATCTCTCAAAAAGGAATAAAATGCATTACAGAGCATTCAGACCATGTGAGCTTCTGTGGGTTCTGACAGCACCCCACACTCCAAGACTGTATACGTGGATGTTGATATCGGCTTAGTAGTTGTCTCTACCCTGAACCCTACCTAGTCTAAATCCAGCCCTGCTCAGAAGTCTGTACAGAAAGTCACTGTAGCTTGTGTGAGATCTGGGAATAATGTCATTATTTCTTTAATTGTCTCCCAGACCTCAGATGTGTGTATAGGTCACTATGTCTTTTTTTGAGGAGGGAGGGGGCAGTGTGGTCATTATTTCTTTAACTTTTCTCCCAAACTTCAGACATATACACAGAGATTCACTCTAGCTTGTTTAACAGCAATGTACTATCTAGGAATAACAAGCTGGAATTATTTTCAGTTTCCTCAGAATCAACCATCAGATGTATATAAAGGGGGCTGTCTTTTGGCAGAAGGTAAGGAGTTATGCATTTATATTTGTTTGACAGCAAAGGGTTGAAATATGTTATGTTCTATTTGTTTTTGTAGTTTCATCCCAATCTGGCTTTTGAAGTTAGGGGTGGGGAGGCATGCTCTATACATGTATGACTGTGGCCATTTGTGCCTTAACTTTTATTCCTATCTAACACCAGAAGGGATACCCAGTTTTTGGGGGAAGATAGGTAGGCAGGTACTATTACTGTTATCAGATATGATTATTGTTTATGGCTATTTTGTCATCTTTAGCATTATGCCTTGGATACAAATTACTGGGGTGGTGCTGTGGACCCCTTCACTTAGGGTACCAGTTCAGATAATCAGTCAAGGAGCAGGCCGTTAAGGGAAGAAGGCCTGACTATATCAAAAGTGTTAACTGTAAGCACAGTGAATGAAATTGTAATCATCCATTTAAAGGAATTAACAGGAAAAAAACAGGTCCGCAACATAAAATATAAGTTAAACAAAATGACAAAAATAATAAAGTACAAATATATTGTAATAATAATTGAAAAGAAAAATGCAGTCATAAGGTACACAAGAAGCATGGCACAGTTTAAATTCAGTCATTGTATATAAAACAAACACAAATTGCTATCAAAAGAGTTTTCATGTTGTCAAACAGGAAAGTAAAATCAGTTGACAGAGTGACATTTGAAAATGCATCTGAGAGACAACAGTGCAAGTCAAAGTCTTTGCAAGAAATAAGAATTAACAAGAAAAATGTTATATTTAAACTAGACACAGGTACAACATATAATATTTTGTCTGAAGACAGTTCTGAAGCATTGCAGCTAAAAAGCATAGACATTAGAACTATGTTCACATTGTTAACATACTCTGGACACCAAGAAAAGCTACTGTGCCAAAAGCCACCACTGTGAATAGAAAAATAAGAAATACAAGATTTTTTTTTTCAAATTGTGGTACTTCTATTAATTCTTAAAAAAAACACTTATATTCATTATTTGGCCAGGATCTTGCATTATATGTGCAGACCTCATGAATGGTACACTAATCATATCTGCTCTGGCAACTGTCCACATATTTTATGTGCATCATCACTTCTCGTCTTCATTTATTCAGTGGTCCGGCCCAGAACCAGACCTTACAATCTTAGTGTAATATCATTCCTGTCCTTTTCTCTTTTCAGTAAAAAGATCTTTTATTTCTAATTATCCATCACAGATGCATCTCCTGTGCAAAACAACATGCATTTTTGCACTTACATTAGTTGCTGTGGTGGCTGCCTGCTTTCATCCTAAGTACATTATTTATGCAAAGCTATCTAATACAGATGAGGCAGATCAGAACCTAAAGAAAACAAACTCAGTTACTTTTTCAGCCCTTTTATCCCTTTTATGCATAATTTCTTTTGCTTATTGAATCACATCTTATACTGTAATGTTCTTTCCTTCCATGTTGTTTCTAAGTTCTTACTTACATCTTCTCTTTCCTACAACTTTTTAACCGTTGAATTATTTACATCCCCTTCCCTCCTCCTACCATCATTTGGGTAAACATTCAATTATCCTTTAACTCTGAGCTATTCATATTTGCCCACTCCTGCCCTGTTTTATTCAAATTTCTGATTGTATTTCCTGTTCTTGTCTTATTTCCCTTGTTGGCATATGTGCCAGCTGTCGTTCTCTTAACATCTCCCTCTACTGAATCCATTTGTCCATTTGTGTCCTTTCCCTCAGTGCTTTTTCCTTTCTTTCTCTCCTCCTTTCTCTCTTTCTGTTACCTCTAGCTGGCCCATCATTGCCTTATGTCCTTTCTTACTGGAGCATCTTTCTGTTTCTGTTTTCTAGGTATTGGTTTTTACAGACTATCATTAGCAGTTCCATCAGTAGTCTACTATCCCCTGGAACCACTGAGGAGTACCATAGCAGAAACAATTTGTGTTACTTTAGCTAGTCCTTGGAATATATTCCCTACCATCTCTCGTACTACTTGTTCAAAGCCTTCTAATTTTTTACACCCCCCCCCCAAATATATATATATGCCAGTGTATTTCTTTTTTCCCCACATCTCCAACAAATTCTATCTGTAGTTGGGAATATTTTTGATAATATCTCTGGTATATAAAAGTATTTATGGAGTCATTTCCAGGTGAGTGCTTAAATCTCTGCCCTTCTTAAACTAACTTAAGTGTCTCTCATTATCCTCCATTTTCTTTCACTATTTCCCCTAATCTTTCTCTCTGCTGATTTTTCTTTTCCTTCTCTTTTTGTTGTGTCTTCTCTTTCCTACAGTCATCTTTTTGCTATTGTGATCAACCTTCTTGTTATTCATTCTTCCCTTCTTATTTTTATCTCTTGTACCATTTCTAGAGTTTGATTCTCTGTCCCTCCCTTTCTTTGTATTTCATTCCAAATACTTACAATTCTACTGTATTTCCATGCCAGATTATTCGCCATTTGGTATTCCTAATGAATTCCTCTCCATTGCTTCACCATGTCTCCCACCAGTATTTGAGGACAATTTATGCTTTCCCTCTGTTTCATTTTCCACTTCCATGCAACAGTCTAGTTATTACCTTTATGCTTTCTCTCATCTATTAGAATTATTCTGTGTCTCTGTTTTCTCCACTCCCTTCATTGGAATCCAAATAACTCCTGGGTTTTCTTTAACCATATTAGCTCTTGGCCTTTCCCTAGTGTCTCCAATAACATTTCTATTATTTTTTTACTGTTATTCTGCCTCCTTTCTCCCTCCCAGATCATATCTTTCCTAATAGTTTTACAGTCTGCGTACCATTCTAAGTACGTTCACTATTATACATGCCTGTAGTTCATCTCTCATGTCTGTACCCCTAAAGCCTCTTCCTGTGTCTGTTATCCTAGTATCTCCCACCTCACTCTTAGTTCAATTACTTCCCATATATAGTAACTTCATTGCTGTTTTAGCTTTTTATGAATCCTTTTGTCAGGTCAATTCCAAAATATCTGGCCTGGGTATGTAAATAATACTACTTGAATTCTTTGGTCTAAGTCTAATTTTATTGCTTTCCATCTTTGTAGCTGTGATTTCATTTTTTCATATGCCCTGCCATATGTCATTTCTATTGTACTTCCTTCTGTTTTGTTCAGTCAAATACCTAAATACTTTATCTCTTCTTTTCACATTTCTTCTGCCTCTTTATCTATAACCACATCTATAGATCCTCTTATATGTGATGTTTGTGTTTTCTCTTTATTTAGTCTGCATCCTGACTTACTACAGAATTCCTGTAATAATTCATATTTATGTCTTCCTTTGGGTTAGTCAAGAGTTAGTTAGGAGGAGGATGTCGCCTGCATACAGCGACATCAGGAATTGCACCCCCCCACACCATTGAAATCCCCTAATCATAGCCAGCCTTAGGCATAGGCCAGCTAGGCAGCCACTTAGGGCATCACTCTTGCAGGGGTGCTTTTAGTGTATTTATTTGTTTATTTTTTGTAGTAAAGAAATTGTTTCTTTAAAATATGTTGAATGAAAATAGGAAAACATGAAGAGCAAGATAACGTGTCCAAGCTGACCCAAGGCCGTCCCTGCCCCTAATAACTGAGTTTCTCTGTGTAAGGGCTATAAACATAATGCAAACAACAGTGGAGAGGTTGAAGAGCCTTGTCTTGTCCGTCTTCCTGTTGCCCTTATTTTTAGTCTTGCTGTCGATCCTGTATAACATCTCTTTAAAAGTTGAATACATTTTATTGGAGATTCCCATTTCTCCTTCACTTCTTATAAATGCTTCCATTTGACATGGTCAAATGCTGTTTCTGCATCCAGTGAAATTATTGCCAGTGGCTGGTCTTTTTCATTTGCTTCCTGTATTATTAGTAATATTCTAATCAAGTTGTCTGTCCCCCAACCCTGTCTGATCACAGGGGTCCAGGGAAGTAAATAGTGTGGGAAGAAATAGCCAGGGAATTGTTATGGCTAGGCTTGTATAGGGCCTAGGGCCGATAGCCTAGTACCACCCTATGAACCTATGAACCTATGAATAATTTTTGAAATAATCTTTCCAAGTCTGCCTGCCAAAATCTGCATAAAATATTTATAATCATGATTTAACAATGATATTGGTCTATATGATGCTGGTAAGAGTGGGTTTCCTTCTCTTTATGTATTACTGTGATTAATGCTTCCCATCAAGATCTCACAGGTGTTATTTAATCTAATATCTCATTAAATAAACTTTACAATCTCTGTATTATTTCCTCCTTCATCAGCTCCCAGAATTTTATTGTCAGTCCATAACTAGCTGATGTTTTTCCTTTTGACAGCCTATCCTAAGCTTTCTGGATCTTATATCTACTTACTATTTCCACTAAGTTGTCCACTTACTCTTTTGTCAGCCTCCCCCCACCACAATCTCCCAATCCTGCCTTACCTCTTCCTCTGTTGTGGGTATATTGCCTTCCTTGTCATGCAGATATCTATAATAGCTTATAAATTCTCTCACATGCTTGCTTAGTTTCTCCACCTCTACTTTTCTTCTCTCACTTGTATTTTAAATATCCTTCTCTCTGTGTTCTTGCTGTCTCAACATTACCACCAACGTCTTTATGGCCTTGTGGTTATTTCCAAAACTTAATTTCTCTACTTCCATCCTTTTGTCCATATCAATTTATCCCCCTATCCCTGCCATTTCTGTTTTATTTCTTTTCCCTCTCTCATTCTGTTTCCACTACAGTCCCCTGTCTTCTCCTTTTCTGTATTTCACATAATTCTTTGTTCATCTCCATCCTCTTTCTCTTCCTCTCTCTTTCTTTCTTGTTTCTTCTGTATTACCTCCTTTATTCATTTTATAATTTTATCCATTTTTACTTTTTCATTCTGTTCCCTTTCTGCCATTTTTCTTTTTATTATCTGTCATAACTACTCTCTTTTTTTTGCTCTAATAAATATGTTGTCAGTCTGCAATGTCTGTCGACATCTCTGTCTTCCTTCAGTTCTATCTCCAATCTTAGGGCTGACATCCACATTATCTGCAATCTAATGGACAACTTGTGAGAACTATCCAAACAGTGAACAATTTTATCAGTATGACCTATAGCAAAAGCTATGAGGATTGTCATATCTCTGTTTTTTTATAGAAATACTACATTGCAGGGACGCAGTGTCTCACCAGTTGCTTTTTTAAGGGGCAGAATGTTAAAAACCAAAGTACCTATTTTCACTTAATTACTGGTGCCTAAAAATTAATATAAAGCAACAGGAATGAAGGAATGTGTAAACAGAAATGGAACTGAAATTTATTGGGTATTGATCAGACATGTAGGGAGTCTGAGACAAAGTTGTTGTGCCTTTCAGCTTTTCCCAGTTAGGGGTCGCCACAGTGGAACTCCGGTCCGCTAATGATTGGCAGTTGATTTTTATGTGCCGAGTTGCCAGCCCTGATGCACAACCATCAACGAAGGTACGCACATTCATGCATGTCTCCACGCAGAAGACGCTCTAGCTGAGAGTCGAATCGGACAGCGTCTTATTGTGAGGCGACAACGCTACCGCAGCACCACCACCGCAGATCCCGGAGTCTGAGACAAAGTAAAAATGAAAAATAAAAATGAAAAATGTTAGCCTGAAACTGAAATAGCTGTCTAGGCAACTAAACCACTCCTATGGTATTCACAGGGACTATGAACATCTGTATAGAATCAAAAATTGACATATGTGTAAGACACGCATCACAAGTCATGAGAGAAGGGCAATAGACAGCAAAGTCAGAACCACTACTGTTAGAAGAAAGTAGAAACTGTGAGAATTATGGCAGCCAAATGCTGCAGACAGAGGCTCAAGGGGTACATTTCATTTTGTCAAGTTTACCTTTTGTCAACCAATTTTTGACTGACACAATTGGCCAAGTAGTTGGATTTTTGAGGGCAGTAATTGTCAAAGTGCTGAATATCATATGTAAGATAAGTGGGCTTGTGTAGTAATGCCAGAGCTTTTGACCGTAATGAAAGTTTCAGAATTCAGGTTAAGTGTGTGTGTGTGTGTGTGTGTGTGTGTGTGTGTGTGTGTGTGTGTGTGTGTGTGTGTGTGTGTGTGCTTGTATGTGTGTGTAGACGGGAGGGTTGTGTGTCTGTGCATGGTACTGTTAGGGAGAGTGTGTTTAATACCTTTATATCTAGGGTTGAGGTTTGGGGCAGGTATAAGAGTAGGGTTAGGGTTAGCACACATGTATAAGGTGGTACAGGTATTTTTCCTTTTTTTCTTTTTCATTTCGTTTTAAGAAATTGGAAAAGTAAGTTGTTTTCCTTTTTTAATTGTTTTTCTTTTTCATAGAAGTTGCTGTCTGGTGAAAGGTTTGCTGATTATTTTCAATTAATAATATTTAGTTTTAACTAGAATTAATTTTTCTTAAATATACTCTGCTTAAGTCTTACCTCCAAGTAAAGCTGCAGTGCTTCAAGAAGCATCCCAAAAGGAAGACCAGATGTTCACTGAGAAAAGCTGTATTAAATGCTCTGGATTTGAATGACCACCAATGAAACCATGCAGATATATTTACTATTTGTGAATTCATCAAAATACCAGAGTGAAAGTTTGCATTTGTCGATGTCAGCACAAAGTATTGATGTTAAAGACTCATTACATGCATACTATAAATTTATACTGAGTAGGGATGAAGGCACGAAGAGGCAGAATTTGGAACACCACTGACAAATTTTGTTATTAATATCATCAGCAAGAATAACTCAGATGAATATAAAAATGTTACTGTATCCTCTATTAAGGAAATCAATAAATCATTTTCTTTCCTCTAATCCTGATAACCCACCTGCACAAAATAATCAGGAACCTTTTCTATAGCCCTTGGCTGAATATGCATCTACTTTCCACTTTAGTGCAGCCACTGAGAAGGAAATAAAAACATTGCTATAGAACTTGAAACCCTCCTCTTCTAAAAATATTGCCCTATACCCTACCTTCTTTAGAAACACAGCAGAAAAAAATTGCAGTGTTTAGCCTATATTTCTAACTTGTTGCTCAGCATCAGCATAGTACCACAGTCATTTTGGTTCATTGATTTTTTTTTTCATTGATTAGTTCTAGGCTGACTGCTCTTGCGAGCCATTTTAAGCCTAGCCAATTATCCCTTGTGAGATTCAAACCCTGCATCTCGTGTTTGTAAGGCAAATACCTTAACCATTAGGCCACCCTCTTTAAGCACAATATCATTATTACTCTCCTTAATGTCAACATACACAAAACCTTTACCGACTTCCCTCCCATTTCTACTCACTGCCATCTAGCAAAAGGTTTTGAAAAAATTCTGTGCAGACAACTATTCAAATATATTAACAGATATGGATTCCTCTCTGACTAACATTATGGCTTTAAAACGCTTTTGGCACAACTACGGCCTTAATCTCTGCTACTGACACAATCGATTGTAAGACAAACAAAGGGCTCATTACAGCAGGTATAATCAGGGAAATGACAAATGTCTTCCAAACTACTAATCACAGACTGCTTCTTGTCAAACTTCACAAAATTAACTTTGGTCAAAATGTCACTAAATGGTTCCAAACCTACCTGACAGGCAGGACATTCAAAGTATTCCGTAAATACTTTCTTATATATCTTGCCAAATGTTGTGCTTGTTCTAGTTTTTATATCGGTAAGACCGAAAGGCATCTTAATAAGCGAATTTATGCCCATTTATATTGTATAAAAAAGAAGGACGAAAAAAATGCACTGTATAGACATATAAAACAATGGGGCATTGAACATCAATTTAAATTTGCAATTGAGGATATTGCAAAGATCGATCCGAGGGGGGGAGACCACAAGGGGTTATTGTCATACAAAGAGGTTTGGTGGCAATTGTTCACAGATGCTTAACACCCCCCCCCCCCAGGTTTAAATGACTTTATTTCTATTAAACCTTTGCTTAGGCTGCATGAATAATAGTACTATAGGAGGTAGAATATATATTTTAATACTGGGATGTACCACAGTTTCATATTTGAATGTTTACATTGATTATGTACATGTATGGACGGTTTTATTTTTTGGTTGAACTGTGCCTTTAAATGGTAGCCAAAAATTGGCGCCAGAAATGTTATTTAAATGGTAACAGTTCATTTTAAAAACAATAGTTCTGAAGAAGCCTGTGTTTAACGGGTGAAAGCGCTTAACTTAAAATTGTTTGTGTTTCATTAAATCTTTGGATTGCTTTTATTCTGGCTTGCTGGTATCGATTTTTTGATAACTGGTTGATTTTTGTTTGGAATCCCAAGACCGTATAGCATATTGGCAAGCTCTGTTTTTGTTCACCATTGTTCCGTTGTATTAGCGATCGCCAAACTTTTATACTTTTCTAAAATAATGGCATTGTATAATGCCTCCTTGCTGCCCTTCCGCAGCTGTCTGGTATTCTGCGGCAGTTCTGATGTACTGCGCATGCATGTGCCTGCGCAGTACATCAGAGCTGTGGGCAAAAGTAACGGAGACAGCAAGATCTCCATTGCTTTTTACTGTTTCGTTATGTTAAACAGGTTTAACATAGCGAGACAGCTTTAAAAAAAGCAACGGAGAAAGCAAGATCTCCATTGCTTTTTACAAACTGTTTCACTATGCTAAATGGGTTTAACATAGCGAGACAGCTTTAAAATAAGCAACGGAGAGCTCCGTTGCTTATTTTAAATCTGTCTCGCTATGTTAAACCCATTTAACATAGCGAGACAGGTTTAAAAAAAAAGCAACGGAGAAAGCAAGATCTCCATTGATTTTTACACACTGTCTCACTATGTTAAAGGAGTTTAACATAGCGAGACAGCTTTAAAAAAAGCAACGGAGATCTCCATTGCTTTTTTTAAACCTGTCTCGCTATGTTAAACTCCTTTAACATAGCGAGACAGTGTTTTAAAAAAGACTTATACTAATGGAAAAAGTCCGGGTGACCGGACCTTTTTCCATTAGTATAAGTCGATTTACAACGTGCACGCTGACCAATCAGCGTGCACGTTTTGGAATATTAATGAGGGGTCATGGTATAATTATGCTTTTGTGCCCAGGTCATGGCTGAAAAGGGTCTTCAGATGTGTTCGCCTACATAGTTACCAAATAGTCAAAATAAAAAAAAAATAATAAATAAATATGATAAATAACTAGTAACCATGCATCAGTTTGCTTGGTCTGGATATGAAAGAGGAGGGAAAAAGTTAAAAATAAATCTTGTGTGGGACTTCTGAGGAAGGATTTATAATATTCTAGCTGGTGCAGTGGGGAGAGAATTAGGTCAATGGAGAAGATGGTTGAGGTAAAGAAGTTCTGAGAGAGGATGAAGAAGAACATCCTGTAGATTATTTAACTATGTATATAACAAGGAAATGTGAAGGAAAGAGAAGGAAGCAACCCATATGGATCATTCAAGAGGACAAGGAGACAAGTAGAGAAGTGAAAAGGCCTATAAAGAATGAAAGATGAAAGGATGATCATAAGTGTTTTGCACCTGGAAGGAAAGGAAGTATGAAAAGTGATGTGGTCAAACTAGGGATAAAATATAATTACCAGATGATGTAAATAAATAGAGATTTTTAGATCTTTATTTGAGAAGGAAAACAGGGGAAAGTCAGATCTAGTTAAAATAGGTCAGCAGGGGAGAGAAAATGCAGAAGAAGAAGAAGAAGAACTGGATGAAGTTCTCGATGCATTTTCTGCATCAGTGCTTTCACAACAGCACAAACAGAAGGTAGTAGAATGGGGTGTGGGTTAAAGTGGAATGGGGATAATTGGACTGAGGTACCGACTGAGGGGAACTGTGTGAAGCTGGAATTATCCAGATATGGGACAATGGGTCAGGTTGGGATTGCAGTTAGAGGAGTGAAGAAGCTTGCACGGATATTACTCCTTTATTAATGGATTTCATGAGGTCCTTGACAAACAAGGTTGTACCTGAGACTGGAAGGTTGTTAAGAGGGATGTGAGCTTGATCCAGGGAACTGCAGACCAAAGAGTTCGACTTCAAAGGTTGTTATGCTGATACATGAAATCCTGAAAGAAAGACTTATGAATTTCTTCTGGAGAAAAACATTACTGGTCTCTTTTCTCACTTGCTGAACATTAATGACTGGGTTACAGCAGAAATGGATCCAGCTTCACCAGTTCTTGTGGTGTTTCTGGATATTAGGAAGATTGTTTGATAATAAGATGCAGAGAAGACTAGTGAGTGAATTAAAAGCTGAGAGTGGGATTATAACTAATCAGGTGTTGAACTTGGATGATAGTTTTGGGAGATAATGTCTCATGTAAGAGTGTGGCAACAGATAGAGTGTCATAGGGATTGGTGCTGAGATCAATTTTGTTTAATATATTTATATTGGATATTTGTTTGAATATGGACAATTTAAATAATCATTTTATTTATGGTATATATGTGGGTAATCTTAGCAAGACTAGAAGGGGATTTGGATTATCTGAGCAGTAATGTAGCAGTTAAGTTTCAACTTGAATGCGTGCAGGTTAATATACTTGTGGCACAATATTTCAAGAAGAAATTATCATTTTGTGTGAATTAACTTTGGTCGTCATGGAAAAAAAAGGATATAGAAGCTCCACTGTTTGAACTCTTTGACATCAGCCCAGTGTTGTAAAGAGATAACTAAGATCAGTTAATGCCTCAGGCACCTAACAAAGCTGGCAGAGAGGATGGACATGTCTACACTGGGGAAGATCATGCCATCAGTGTTGCATCATTGTTATGCCCTGGAGGAGAAACAGACGTGCAACAGTCACTGAGATGGGTGAGTGACAGGCTGAGGAGGCATGGTTGCTATAGGACCCAGGGCAGGCACACATGCTCAGAGGCCACTTCTCATTCTCTGATCCATGCAACCAAACAGAGTCAGCACACTGGATGGAAGGTCTTGAGGAAAAAAGCACCAACACTCATAACAGCATATATGATGCTGCTGACGTCCATGGAAGGGAATGTGGGAAAAGGCTTAGTAGATCACATTAGTTTTTTGCTGGGAATGAGAAAAGTTGAAAGAATATGATACTTTTTTTTAAATATTGAGTGGCTTATGTGATTGAATTAAGAAGGAATGATGGGAAGCAGAAAGCAACATGAACAGAAAATTGTGGGGTTAAACTTCAACTAGGATAAAACTGAGGATATTTTTAATAGAAGGAGTAGAAGACTCAGAGGATGACTCGGTAGAATTTATGGTGGGTATAAATTCTTTAGAGGCACTCCACTTAGTATGAAATAAGAATGTTATAATTTTATGAACACTTGATCACAGCTGATTGTACAGGTCACTGATTCAGCAAAGTTACTGTATCCATTGTTCCTGACACACAATGATCTTGGAGGTGATTATATTTAAGTAGTTGGGAGTTTGGGGGGGTCTTGCCTGCATGGGGGAAATACTGGGCTTTGCCTCCACAGAAAATATGTTTTGTGAGCTCATAGATAGGCCATTTTAAACAATCTGCTTTACAATAGTAGGATTCATAGAGATGATCTTTGGAAGACAAACTTTTTTCAATATGAGACACATAATGGGTTTGGATTGGGATGTGTGAGAATGAAAACATAACAGGCAGACTAAGCAGGCAAATGTCTTCTACTACCATCATATTAATATAATACGATGATCATTCTAGTCTAGTTGTCTGGTACTATTATTAGCTCATGGTCACACAGTCCACAAATTATATACAGATCTAGAGTGGATCTACCTTCAACCAGTTGGGTTTCTATACTACAGTACTATACTTCTGTACTACAGGAACTAATGAGGCCCCACACTGTCTTGGTAACATAGTCACTCACCAATATTTTCTTCACCGCCAAAAGCAAAGAGGAGGTGCATAAAGCTGGTTAATACCAGCATTAAAGTACTTCACAAAAGCGTGTGATTCAAAAGCGTCTACTTGAAAACAATTCAGATCCAGGACTAACCAGGAAAAACTTCATTATATTGGGATGCCTTCATAAAACAAAATCCATCATGATAGTATAGTATGTCTTACATAAAAAAAATCAACACATCAGACTTCTTGTAGTCACTGCAAATTTTTAGAGACAGACAAATACTTTGATCAAAATTTATACTCTAAGTTGGCAGCATCCTAGTAAATGACTCACATGAGGTAGCAACTTTGTTGGCAAAAGAATTTAACAGTCATCCACCTACTCCCCAAATTACTTAGAGTTCACTCAGCCAACCACTTACCTAACTCCAAGCACTCAAAGAGCCTGGTGCACCCTCAATGTAGTCTTAAAATAGTAACAAGGAAACTGCCTAAGACTTCATTCTCCTTTTAAGTAGGAAGAGAAGAACAGACCAAGAGAACGCTATAGTGAAACAAGATGAGGGAAACAGTGAATGTAAAACTCCAACAGTTCATTATTTTTACAAAGTAACAGAGAAGTGCAGCGAATCAGGAAAGAGGCTAGTGTTTCACAAAAGACTCCCTCAAAATTTTGAGAATGAAAATATGGGCAATGTGGAGCAAGACAAATCACAGCATCAGGACAAGAATCATCTATAGCTAGTTCTGAAATATTGATAACGGGTGATTTTCTAAGAGGCATGTATAGGTTCATCTGCAGGGCTGATAGCAGGAGAACACTGTCCTGTTTTACAGATGGCAACATTAGCGGTATTAGGACAGCTTCTGAAGAAATATCACATAGTAATGCAAATATAAGATGGGTAATATGGCTTTGAGGATAAATAATTTTGAGGAAATAAAAAAAAAAAAAGCTAAGTGTCATCAAACAATTGCTTACTTTTCAAGACTTAGTAATGAAATATGGAATCTGTCTTCCTGAACTTGCTGAAATTTTTACTACCATGAGCTCATACCCCCTGCACATTTACTTATGCAGAAGACAGAAAAATAACATTAAAATGAAGAACAAAAGTATAGAATTGATCTTAGCTAATGCATGTCGATAATTTGCTAATAAGACACAGAAACATAAGAGTGATGCTGCTCTTGTTTTAAGAAGGTAGAAGAACTTTATCAGACGTTATTTAAACAGCTGAATAGTAATGATCAAACAGAAAAATAACATTTTTCGTCTTTTTTTCTTGATGGCTTTTGTATGTTTGCACACACACTGAGCCAGCCTTTTCACACTCTTACCAACATAAAATGCACAACATTATGTGAGTGCATTGATATGATGCATACAACATTGCAAATACCTATGGCACAGCAGAGATTCTCCAGTTTGACTCTCGGTTGGAGTGCCTTCTGTGAGGAGCCTGCATGTCCTCCTTGTGTTTGCGTGGGTTTCTTCCAGGTGCTCCGGTTTCTTCCCACATTTCAAAGACATGCAGTAGGTTGATTGGACACTCTAAATTGGCCATATTTGTGAGTGTGCGTGTGAGTGTGTGGTATGGAAGAACAGCTGTGGCAATGTTAGCCACCTGGTGGTTTGAACCTTAGCTGTAGATGATTGTCACTGTTGAAGTGACACCCCGCCCCATCTGCAAAAATGGGAAAAGAGGTTGTGGAGGGATGGATGAACAGGACTCATAAAGTGCACAATAAATGTCCCGTGCACTATTACAGTTAAAAGAGTAAAGAAGGACTATTTAACATGTGTTTGCAATATTTACAGAAACTGTGGAGGAATGTTACTATTTTTTAACAGTGTTGTGGTCATTATGATTTGTCAAGCCTTCCTTGATCATTGAAATAAACTAAGTTTTTGATAAAAAGGACAAAAGTACTAAAGTCTTGGGTGATCTCACATTTCCTGTTGTTTGGGGGTTTTTTCTTTACTTTTTTTTTTTTTTTTTTTTTTTTTTGAGTATTATAACAAATGCAGTGCAGGAAATGGTTCTGCTTAAGGAATATGAACAAATCCATAAGAATTCTACTGCCTTTGTTTGAGTCACATCATAACTGCATTGTATAAATGGTAATAGGTATTCTCAGTGGCGGCTGATGACTGCAAATCAAAGGGGGGGCTGCAGGAGACAGCTGAATGGGTGGGGTCAAGGGGGTGTGGTCAACTAGAAAGGGGAGGAGCTAAAACCACAGAGACTAACTAATTAAATATGCTGCCCTGGGTGGCAAACCATCATTATGAGAGTCCAGTCAAAACAAAAATAAGTGTAGAAGAATAAAAATATTTCAATGCATTGGCTGCATGACAGCTTACTTAATATCTAGATGGAAACAAAAGGTTGTGAGGCATGAAAAAATAAATTTCTTTTTAAATATATTACTGGAATGCCAGTCAAAATCAAGTATAAGAAAAACCAGAAGCACTCAACTCAAACCACTTCTCCTTGCATTGCAGTTCTAATTATAATTTATATTCAGCTTTATTAAAGTACCAAGTAACATGTTGAAAGTAGAAATCTCTGTGATGCCCCCACTTGTAAAAATGTTTCTTATCCAAAAAAGACCTGCTGCCTGACAACTATCTACTTGTTTCATTGGGAAAACATGATCAAAGTAAAAAATGAAAAGCAAACAAGAGACAAGCTCAAGATACATTGCTTAAAGGATTACTGTACAGGTTATGGACCACACATGATTGGCATTCCGTTTAGTTTACGGGTAAAGTCTGTAGAGATGACTGGAAGTCTCCAACAATTGTAATGAGCTTTTTAAAATAATGGAATCCTGTCCTTTAATACCCAAGGCTTATACATTATCTAGTCAAGTATTCTCTCTGCATGGCAACAGAAAGGCTTTCAATGTTGGCAATTCTTTAACAGCATGCTTATTAAAGCTTACTTGCATCTTACGATCTCAGACAAGCTTACCTTATGGTCATTAAAGCATTGCTACTTAAACACAGAGCAACAGGCACTTTCTGAGTAATAAGCATAAATCTGAGTAATAAGCATAAATCAACAGTACAAAAATATGACAGGAACCAGACCGTTCTGCAAAATCAAGGACAGATGAAAAGCTACTTTAGTACTTGTGTCTACCTTGGATGGGGGGGGGACACTGCACATTTACACTGCATAACTACTCCTTGCCTTGCTTGGACACATCCAGAGTCACTACATGGGGGAGTGGGGTGCAACAAGTATGTCACAATTTGAAATGTCTCTGGCTGACTGTGATGGCCCTGACACATTTGTCATACCTCTCAATCTCAGAGCAAGAAATCTGGACAAAGCCATACACAGAAGTGGGACAAAGGCCCAAAAATAAGGACACTTTTTAAATATTGCTCTAATAAACTTAGAAAGATAATAGAATAGGTCTTGCATTAGTATAAATTTTCTGAAGGGTATAAAATCTGAAACTCAAATGTCTGTCATTATTTTCTAACTTCAGTCTTTAGTGATTTGTCACTAATTTGCCAAAAAACACAATTTTATGAAAAATGGACCAAAAATGTGATGCAAAAATATAAAATAGCCACAGAATACAGCTGGGAACCTGTCAAAGAAGGGACACTTTAATATTAGTACTGCTAACTTGAGCAGCTGACAAAATAAAAGAATCTACATGCATTTCAAGTAATCTATAACTTTGATTATTACAGTTATTTCTTAATTGTAAACCCTCCATGTTTTCTTCCAAAAATTGCTATTTTGCAGAGGGATTATTAGGGGGAAGAGCAACATTTTGAGCCAAAATCAGGGACAGTTGAGAGGCTGGCTATGCCTAATTCTATAAAGCAATTTATTTGAATGTACCTCTCAACCTGTTAATGCAGTAAATCTGAACAAGGCCAAATATATTGGGGGAACATAAAAACAGTACTAAAAATTGCTCTTGTATAAATTGAGACAGTTGATAGAATAACAGTTCTTACTTTAGCATGCATTTTTCTGAAGGTAATGAAGTCTGAAACTCAGTGTATCATTATTTAGTGACTTAATTCTTAAATGATTTGCCAGAAAACTACAAATTTTATGAAGAACAAACCAAAAATAAGAAGCAAAAATCTATTCATTCTTTGAAAATGTGGACAGTGGGGAGGTATAGTTCAGCTGGGGCTGCCTAAGTTTGCCGCCCTTCCCCCTCACAAAACCATGGTCGAATGGAGCCTCCCCCTGCAGCCATTCCAATGATCCATTACTTTGCTATTTCACTCCATTTACCATAAACACTAATGTGCATACTGATTTACTTCTATGATGATTTGAACTTCATTTGAAAGTTTTATTTTGCATTTTACAGCACAAACACTAAGACATCTGCTAAAGAAACTTGGCATTAAAACTTCTCTGCCCTTGAAACTCACATTCATTGAAACAACATTAAAACCCACATTCAAGAAAATACATTTTACCCATGGCAGATAAAAATGAACTCTGGGCTGTTTTCAAATCATAGGCCCCTTGCATATGAAACATACATGTGCTCTTTGATACACCTTCCTATTGCTTTGAACATTTTTCCAGTAAACAATGAAACAAAACTGCCCAATTCAGAACATTTCCATCATAAAAGTCTACTCAAACTTCTACAGTCCACTATTATCAGTAAATATGCACAATCTCTGAAGTACTAAAAAAGTCATCTACATAATTCCACGTTAAATAAATCTGTAATGAAAGGGTTGCTGCTAGCAATTACCTTTATATTTCATGGTTTCATCGAAAAATAAATTGTCTGATGCCCCTGAGGAATAAATTTCCTAAATTACATTAAAAATAAGCTAGTAATATTGCAATAGGAAATGGATGGCAAACTGATAACAGGCTCATAGTTAGTATCTTAACTTTCAGTATGGCAGCATTCACCCCTTGTGGGAGTAGAACCAACAACCTTCTGCATCAAAAGCAAGTATACAACCTGTTGTGCTATTAGCAATGTGAGCTGACTTAGCATAATCAGCACTAAACTTCTCTTCCCCTGCAGCTCTCAGCTCCTTGTAAAATCTACTCAATACTCAACTGCATCTCAACTTCGCAGCACAAGAAGTCTGGAAAAAGCCAAATTTATTGGGGTGGGTCAAAAGGGCAAAAACCAGGGACACATTAAACATTGCTTGTATAATCTTGGAAAGCTGCTAGAATAGAATGCTGTGTTACCACCATACATTTTACTGCCAAGGTCCCTGTGCAAAAGAGTCAGAACAACATACCACTATGCCAAATCACCTGCTTTGTGAAAGAAAAATCCTGTGTTACCACCGTACATTTTACTGCCAAGGTCCCTGTGCAAAACAGTCAAGAGCAACATACCACTAAGCCAAATCAGCTGATTTGTGAAAGAGAGGAAGACTGAAACATAAAGGGTTATCATTTAATGAATTCAGTTCTTACCATAGCTGTCAACCTCTTAGCATAAAACACCTGGGCAAACCCAGTAATGAGGGAATACAGCCCTCAAACATATTCAGTGAATTCAGTTCTTGCCATAGCTGTCAACCTTAGCACAAAAAACCTGGACAAAGCCAATAACAGGGTATTACAGTCCCAAAAATAAAGACAAATTTCAAATAGTCATCTTATAAACTTAAATAAATGCTATAATAAAAGGTTGTGTTACTATATATTTATTGCTAGAATAAAAAAGTTGTTTTACTATGTATTTTCTGAAGAATATGAAGTCTGAAATTCAAATGCCTGTCAATTTTACTTCTGACGGAACAAAAACAATTTTCAGCAGAGGCCCAGAGAGAAATACTGTAGACGCATGTCTTTGTAAAATGGCAGGATACCAGGGCAAATCCACACAAACACAGGGATAAGATGCAGACTCCACACAGAAGGCACCCCAGCCAAGAATCAAACCAGAAAACCTATAGCTGCGAGGCAGCAATACTGCCACTGCCCCATCAAATATGCAAAGAAGCATGCATTCAGAAACCTGAAGTCTGAAATTCAAATGCCTGTCAGTTTTGTTTAACATTTGTTAATCAGGACAGTCTGACTTGGAACAAAAAAAACAATTTTCAGCAGAGGCCCAGGAAGAAATAATGCAGACGTGTCTTTGTAACATGGGAGGACACAAAAGCAAACCCACACAAACACAGGGAAAAGATACAGACCCCCCCCACAAAGAAGGCACCCCAGCCAAGAATCAAACCCAAGAACCTGCAGCTGGGAGGCAACAATGCTACCACTGCACCATCAAATATCAAGCATTGCAATATTTACAAACCGCAGATATCATGAGGAATAGAGCAGATCAAATATGAAGCAAAAATCTGCAATTTTTTTACAAATGGTGGTGGGTAGGGAATTCAGGTCTTTAACACCTGCATACAAGGTACAGGGCTCAAGCCTGAGGTATTCCCTACCACACCACCATGTGTTTAACCACCAGTATATTGCACCTGGGGCATTTTCACACACACACAAAAAAACTTACAGCAGACTCATTTCAATGATCAATGCTCAAATAAATGACAGGTGCAAGTAATGCACTGTTTTTATACAAAAGTGAACTTGATTTTTGCCTGTAGTACACCGCATAAAGCAAGTGATATGTGTTTCACATTCTAAATATAGTATATGTTATTTGCTATTGTTTTCTTATATAGCTAATGAAGTGGAATCTCATACATAATAATGTAACAGACGTGTGAGTAGTGTATGGTAATTAATTTTGCAAAGCTATGGATTTAGCTTCTGCAAACAGTTAATTAGAATAATGTATTCCAGTAAGCACCAGATCCTATTCACTCATATGTCAGATGTCTAGCATGTGCTCTGTGACCCAAAGAATATTATTAACCAAGAAAAAATATAACAGCTGCCCTCTGTTGTGACAATCTAAAGAACTGTCTAATAAAAGAATCATCCTTTGCATTTTAGCACAGAAGACTACTATACTCTAACAATCCTTGTGATGAGGCTGCCAGTTCAGTGTGACATCAACAAAGTTTGGCGTCTGCAGTACCGAATACCTCATGACAGTGTCTGTCACAGTTTGTTCAGAGCCAAAACTTTATTCTTTATAAAAATAATCTTTGTGCTGTTTCACAGGCAGCTGGCTCTATTCAGAAAAGACGAGTTTAGTTTCACAGACAACTTGAAGTTTACCACCTGCTAGCAAGGTTGGATAGAACTGCCTAACAGGACATGAGGATTATTCAAGACACAAATGTAAAGCAGCCTCAAAAGCACATGAACCAAAGACACTCTAAGTAGTAAAGAAGCACACGATTCATATACAAAAAAGCAGTGGTGGCTGGTGACTTCAAGTCAAAGGGGGGCTGCAGGAGAGAGCTAAATGAGTGGGGCCAACTGAAAGGGATGTGGTCAACTAGAAAGGGGTGGAGTTATGCTAAAAAACAGCAAACACTGGGACATTAATTAAATACGCTCTCCTAGGTGCCAAACTGTCATTATGAGAGTCCAAGCAAGACAAAATGAATTGTAGAAGAAAAAAAATATTTCAATGTGTTGGCTATATCATGACAGGGTACTTAATATCTAGATGGAAACAAAAAAGGTTTTGTGGCATGAAAAACTAAATTATTTTTTAAATGCCAGTCAAAATCAAGTATAAAAAAAACAAGCAGAACTCAACTCAAACCACTTCTCCTTGCACTGCAGTTCTAATTATAATTTATATTCAGCTTTATAAAAGTACCAAGTATCATGCTGAAGGCAGCAATCTGTGTGACACCCCTAGTTGTAAAAATGTTTCTTATTCAAATAAGACCTGTTGCCTGACAACTATTTACTTGTTTCATGGGGAAGCCTGCACAGATGACTACAAGTCTTCAGTAAATGTAATGAGCTTCTGAAAATATTGTAATCCTGTCCTTTATTACAAGTACTGTCATATGCATTTCAATACCTAAAGCTTATATGCTATCTAGTTATGTAAATATTCTGTGCATGGCAACAACAGAAAGGCCTTTGATATTGCTAATAACAGTATGCTTATTAAAGCTCCCTTGCATCTTACAATCTCAGACAAGCTTACCTGATGGTCATTAAAGCATTGCTACTTAAACACAGAGCAACAGGCACTGCAACAACATGCATTTTCTGAATAAGAAGCATAAATCAACAGTATAAAAATATGAGAGAAAACCAAGACATTCTGCAAAATCAAGGACAGATGAAAAGCCACAGTAGTACTGTTGTCTACCTTGGATGGGGGGATATTCTGCACACTTACACTGCATAACTGCTCCTTGCCTGGACACATCCAGAGTCACTATGTGGGGGAATGGGGTGCAACAAGTATATCACCATTTGAAATGTCTCTGGCTGACGGTGATGGCCCTGACACATTTGTCATACCTCTCAGCCTCAGAGCAAGAAATATGGATAAAGGCATGAACAGAAGTGGGACAAAGGCCCAAAATAAGGACAATTTTTAAATATTGCTCTTATGAATTTAGAAAGATAGTAGAATAGTAGGTCTTGCATTACTATGAATTTTCTGAAGGGTATAAAATCTGAAACTCAAATGTCTGTCATTATTTTTTTAACTTCAATCTTTAATGATTTGCCAGAAAACCACAATTTTATGAAAAACAGACCAAAAATGTGATGCAAAAATATAAAATAGCCACACAATACAGCTGGGAATCTGTCAAAGAAGGGACACTTTGTAATATTAGTAGTGTTAACTTGAGCAGCTGACATAATAAGAGAATCTACATGCATTTCTGAAATTAAAAGTAATCTATAACTCTGATCATTACAATTATTTATTAATTGCAACCCTCCACATTTTCTTCCAAATTTGCCATTTTGCAGAGGAATTATTAGGGGGAGAGTAACATTTTGAGCCAAAAATCAGAGACAGTTGAGGGGTTTGGTTATACCTAATTCAATAAAGCATGCAAAATCTGAAGGTAATGCTACTTAATGCTAAAAGTCTAAATCTCAAAATGCACTCTCTCGAGGCATTCCTAAAAATAGAGAACATCGATATATGTTCAGTAACTGAGACCTGGTTCAAGACTCCAGAGGGCACCCCTGCAATACCAGGCTACAACTCTTACCACACTTTTCGGCCACCAAACCAAGACCGAAACACTAAAGGTGGAGGAGTGGCCATATTCACCAAGGATATTCACACCTCCAGGCTAGTTGCCCAGCACAATGCATCTGAAAGTCTCCAGGTGCAACTAACACTAGGTAATACTGCAATCCAAATTGTAGCTCGGTAAAGATCCCCACCATGCCCCAAGATTCTTACTACACCTTTGTAAACATACTGGAAAATATTAAGATACAACCAAACACCCTAATACTGGGTGATTTCAACTACCCTGCCATTAACTGGGAACACTACTAAGGTACCAACACCTTTTCCCAACGGTTCTTGGAATTCATAAATTCCAACGCCCTGGATCAACTAATTCATTGTCCCACCAGGGGCTCTAATATCCTAGACCTGGTCATTACCAACATGGGAGATAGATGATCCACACCAGTGGTCACCCCCTCACTGGTCAAGTCTGACCAAAAGCTAACCCCCCTTGATGTCCACATCCCACCCCCACCCTCCAGTAAGGAAACCTCCCTAAAAAACTTCTCCAAAGTCAACGTCATGCTACTCAAGTCAGAAGTGACAAACTTCATGACACCTATGCAGATGGGAGCTGAAAGTTCGATTGCTGAATCCTACACTAAGGCACTGTATGAGCACATCCACTTGTGCATGAATCATGCCATCCCAAGTAGAACCAAGACGGTCTCCTCCAAAAAAAGGAAGCCAATCTGGTGGTCCACTGCCAGAAACAAACTATACAACAGAAGGAAGAAACTGTTGCAGAAAAGAGGAAAATCCCACGATTCAAAAATCTCCTTTACCTGCCTCAGTAAGAAGCTGGGATCCCTCATAAAATCATCCAAATCTAGTTACGAAAATAAAATTGCCAAAGATTCCAAAGACAACTACAAGGCATTCTATAGTTACATCAAGAATCTAAATGGCAATGCTCAGATCTGCTCTGAGCTACAACAAAATGGCATTAAATATACTGATCCCAAGGATATTGCCAATATCCTGGCAGATCGATTTAGTGCCAATTTCACCCCCCCTCACCTCCTAAAGGGCCTATCTCAATACCAAAAGATTGCCAAATTCCTGTAATCACAACCACACAGGTAGAAACCACACTCTCCAATGCTAAGAATACAGCATCCATGGGACCATATGACATCCCAGGCTGTGTACTACATGAATTACAAAATGAACTGGCACCTAACCTAAGTGTCATGTTTAATCATAACCTCACATCAGGCTGCATGCCCACTGAGTGGCGCACAGCTACAGTTATCCCACTCCACAAGGGGGGATCCAACTTGGATCTCGGGAGCTACCATCCTATCAGTCTGACTAGCCTGATTTGCAAGGGAGTGGAACACATTATCAAGGAACTTATAAACAAAGACATTGGCAACCTTCAAACACTGGAACCCACCCAGTTTGGGTTCGTGAAGGGCCAATCTTGTCTCCTGAACCTGACTGACTTCTTCAAATCAGTCTCTAGAGCTGTGGATGAGGGTAAGGCAGTCCACACAGCCTGTCTGGACCTCGGCAAGGCCTTCAGCACCATCCCCACTCTGGAATCATAGATAAACTTACTAAGCTGGGCATAAATCCCTATGTCACTCGATGGGTTGCCAACTGGCTTACTGACAGAACCCAGACTGTAAGAGTAGCCAACTCCAAATCCAGCTCCAGACAAGTGACAAGTGGAGTACCTCAGGGTTCAGTCCTAGGACCGCTCTTGTTTGGCATCTACTTCTCTGAAGTACAGGCCAACACTAAGGGACTCTGGCTAACAAAGTTCTCAGATGACTGCAAACTGGGAGCCATTATTGAATCCCCAAATGATGTGGATATTCTACAAAAGGGTCTTACAGAAACAGATGTTTGGTGCCAGAGCCATGGGCTCAAGCTTAATGCCAAGAAATGTATAGTTATCCCCTTTGGGAAAAAACATGTAGCCATGAATTACCACATAGGTGGCAGTACACCAAACACTGAAAGTGTATTGAGAGACTTGGTGACACAGGTGGACAGTGGTCTCACATTCGATAACCATATCGCCACAACAGTCAGGAAATACTTCTATGTGGCACACTTCATCACTAAGGGCTTTTTAACCAGAAAAAAGGAGGTCATTGTCCCACTGTACTCATCCCTCATTAGACCCATTATAGAGTACAACGCCCCATTTGGTATGTACCTCACAAGACATCTGCAGCAGCTGGAAAGTCTGCAGAAATACCTCACTAAAAGAATCACAGGCCTAAAGCAGATGCCCTAAGCTGACTGTCTAAAACAACTCCAGCTGTACTCTGTAGCATATTGTCTACTCAGAGGAGATCTCTGCTTAACATACAAGGCCATGTCAAACCCTGAGCTGTTGGATATGCTCCACTTAAAGAAAACCCAATCTCTAAGAGCCACACGCTCAAGGGATCTAAACCTTGTCATCACAATGAACAAAACATGCAGGAGGGATAGGTTCCTGACCCAGAGACTTCCCATACTCTGGAATAGACTGCCCATACATGTTAAGCAGAGTGCCTCCTTGGCCCTCTTCAAAAGGAACCTTGATGATTGGATGGGAGATAGGAAATTCACCCCAGGGATCACGTCAGTTGCCCTGCTAGACAGGGGTCCAGGGAAGTAAATATTGTGGGAAGAAATATCCAGGGAATTGTTATGGCTAGGCTTGAATAGGCCCTAGGGCTGATAGCCTAGTACCAACCTATGAACATATGAAACTATTTGTGCATACCTCTCAACATCTTAATGCAGGAAATCTGGACAAAGCCAAATATATTGGGAGAAAATACAAACAGTATTAAAAATTGCTCTTGTATATACTTAGACAGTTGACAGAATAGCAGGTCTTTAGCATGCATTTTTCTGAAGGGTATGAACTCTGAAACTCAATGTCTGTCATTATTTAGTGACTTCATTCCTAAATGATTTGCTAGAAACCACAAATTTTATGAGGAACAAACCAAAAATAAGAAGCAAAAATCTATTAATTCTGCAAAAATCTGGACAGTTGAGTGGTATAATTCAGCTGGGGTTTGCCGCCCTTCCTCCCTCACAAAATCATGGTCAAATGGAGCCTCCCCCTGTAGCTATTCCAATGTCCCATTACTTGGCTATTTCACCTCATTTGCCATAAACACTGTAATGTGCAAACTGCTTTACTTTTATAATGATTTGGATTTCATTTAAAAGTTTTATTTTACATTTTATAGCACAAACACTAATAGACATATGGTAAACAAAGCAATGCAGTCTCATAATAAAATAGACTTAGCATTGTAACTTTTCTGCCCTTGAAACTCACATTCATTGAAACAGCATTGAAACCAACATTCAAAGAAAATGCATCTGGCCAGTGGCGGATAAAGATTAACTTTGGGCTGTTTTCAAATCATAGGCCCTTTGCACAGGAAACATACATGTGTTCTTTGATACACCTTTCTGATTGCATTAAATTATATTCCTTGTATAATACAGTGCAGTTGTTAGAGGGCATTTTAAATTTATTGTATTGAACATTTTTCCAGTAAACAATGAAACAAAACGCATGCACCAATAATGACAAAACTGTCCAATTCAGAACATTTCCATCATAAAAATCTACTCAAACTTCTACAATCCACCAGTATCAGTATATATGCACAATCTCTGCAGAAGTAAAAGTCATCTAAATAATTCCACATTAAAGAGATCTGTAACTAAATGAAGAGGTTGCTGCTAGCAAACAACTTTATATTTCATTGTGTCATCTACAAATAAAGTGCCCGTTGCCCTTAAGGAATAAATTGCCTATGTTAAAATAAAAAAAATGATAAGCTAGTAATATTGCAATAGGGAATGGATGGCAAACTGATAACAGGTTCATTGTTACTAGGTATCGCAGCCAAAGAGGACATTCTCAGGACTGCAGCATCTACCCCCTTTAAAAGTACAACACAGTACAGTATCAGCAATGCATTTATATACTGTGGGAGTAGAACCCACAACCTTCTGCATCAAAAGCAAATAAACTACCTGTTGTACTATTAACAATGCACGCAGATTCAGCATAAGCAGCACTAACCTTCTCTTCAAGCTCTCAGCTCCTTGTATAATCCACTCAACACTCAATTGGATCTGTCAACTTTGAAGCACAAGAAATCTGGAAAAAGCCAAAATGTATTGGGGGGGACAAAAGCCCAAAAACTAGGGACACATTTTAAACATTGCTTGTATAATCTTGGAAAGTTGCTAGAATAAAATGCTGCATTACCACCATGCGTTTCACTGCAAAGCTTTGAACCCAGGACCCTATGCTAGAATAAAATGCTGCTTTACCACCATGCATTTTACTGCCAAGCTTTGAACCCAGGACCCTATGTACTACAGTCAGAGCAATATACCACTATACCACATCAGCTGCTTCTTGAATGACAAACTGAAACTTAAATGGCTATCATTTAGTGAATTCAGTTCTCACCACAGCTCTAAACCTCTTAGCACAAAATACCTAGACAAAGCCAATGATGGGGGAATACAGCCCCCAAACATATTCACTGAATTCCATTCTCACCATAGCTGTCAACCTCTTAGCACAAAAAACCTGGACAAAGCCACTAATGGGGGAATTCAGCCCCCAAAATAGGAACAATTTTCAAATATTGATCATATAAACAGAAAATTGCTGGAATAAAAGGTTTTGTGTTACCATGTACTTTCTGAAGAGTATGAAGTCTAAAATGCAAATGCCTGTCATTATTTAGCAAATTCAAAATCCTGAAAACCACAGACATTATGAGGAACAGAACAAAAATAAGAGGAAAAATGTTCACAAGTGATGGTGGGTAGGGAAGCTAAGCTGCAGTTACCTGCTTGCCAAGGCTCAGAGTTTAAGTCTAGCACCTGAGTTTTGTCTAGCCACCAGCTGTATATAACTGGGGCATTACACACACACACACACACACACACACACACACACACACACACACACACACACACACACACACACACACTAAACCTCCATTTAGTTCTCATATAAAAAAAAAACCTCCGTTCAGTTCTCATATAAAAAGAAACATCCATTCAGTTCTCATACAAAAGAAAGAAACCCAACTAAATACGTCCGTCCACATAAAAGGAAGAAATTAAATGCTCTGTTCTCATTCCAGTTCAAGCCCTTTGTTAGTGCCTGCTGCTTTCCCCGTGCGAGCAAGCTACCCAGCCAGATGTTGCATTCCCTTCCTGCGAAAGCAATAGGTCCCAGCCTGCAGACATTGCTGTTTGATCCCCTTCAAGTCTTTGCAGTTGTAACTGCATAGACTTCTGGGATCTCTGTTGTTTGAATGGTGTTTCCCTAATCTGGACTAGTTCACTAGCAGTCCGTATTGATTTCTATGTGTGATGAACTCGGGAATAACACATATGTGTGGGGGCAGTTTTGGGAATGGCATGCTTGGGTGAAGTTGTGCAGTTTCAGGATCACTTTCTTTTTATTTCTTTTTTAATTTCATTTTATTTACAGCTGGGGGGCTGCAGTTCTGCAGTCCAATAGCGCAAGCCACCCCTGGGTATTCTTCAGAAAGAGACTAGATGAGAAAATACTGATTTTTATGTGGAGGACAGAGTTTTCCTGTCATGGGACTAGCAGACAGAGCAGCAGGGGAAACATCTTAATTGTAATTGGATTAGTCAGTTTTGATGTCATAGCGGGATAAAGCCCTGACTGTAACCCAGGTCACCTAAGCTGATTAATGGCTCAGGCACCTATTGGAGCTGACACGGGTGAGGTGAGGACTGATTAGCCTGGGACTGCTTGCTTTTTCTTGGGTTTGGCACAGTAGAACATGTTTCCCAAAGTTAAACTCTATGATGTTAACTGGGATCATAGAGTCATCAGTCTGGAGGTAGGGATACTCCTCCCAGGAGTTGTTCGCATACCCTCCCGTAACTTTAGTACACCTGCATAGGAAAGGTAGAAACTCAATCAGCCAAGTCATACCCTGTGACCAGCAGTAGCCGCTCTCAGGCTCTCTCCTCCTATGGAACCTTTCACAGCCTTTAGCCAGCGCTCACAAAGCCAGCCTTGCAAGGTTAATTTTAGATAAACTTTCATAAATCTACAAACAGAGAAGGGTCTGAAAGGGAGTCATGTTGTCAAAGAGAAAATTCAGGCCCTGACAGCTTACTAATTAACCAATGGGAGGAAAAAAGTAATATCTGGACATACTGATGAAGTAAAATGTCGCCAGCAGGAACTTCATTTGTCACAAAAACACAGAAGTGAAGTAACTGTGAAGAAGGTGGGGATGTACAGTTTCAGTAAGACTCAGAGACTGCTAATTCAGTAACATGTCTTTACATTATGAAGATGCAGACTGCTGCGTAATCAGATCTAATGAACCTGAGATACAACAAAAGTGAATTATTTAGTAATATAAAATATGGTGTGTCAGATTTTTTCACATATATTAAGACTTTAAAGAGTGGATATCATCAAAATGAATAATTTAGTAAGCCAGAATGTACATTATTTGGAAACTTGTAATGGCCCCTTCCCAACTCACTTTGCACTTCAGGATATCTTTTCAAAGTCAGAGCATAATTTGCCAGAGTTGTGACAATCATGGATTCTTATGCACAGTACCTATAGGTTAGATATATTAAGAGATCTTCTAACCTCCCCACACAAAAAGACAAAAACAGACTTTAAAACCCATCAGATATCTAACTGATGAGTTAGAGGATTAAGGAGTCTGGCAGCTGGCACAGAGGGTTAAGGCTATGAGCTGTAGTATCTGTGGTAAAGGGTTTGATTCTTTTAGTTCTCATTTGCCCTGTGCGTGACCTTGAGCACGTCACTTAACCAGACATTGCTCAGGTGGTAACAAGGACTTTATTCTAGGATCCTCAGTGGTCTCCTGGACTGCAAGCCTAGATACTACCTGTGAACATGTAGTGGAATGTACATCTCTCAGTCAAGAAGTTGTTGATGTAATCTCAAATGCACTTTGGGCAGCTGTAGTCAGAGACACTATGAGTCGAGAATGTTTGGTGTAGCGCTATTTCTCACACAATTAGTAACTGCAATCTAAATGCAATTATACCCCATTAAATATGAAGAAACCAACTACTGTACCACAGTAAAAAGTGAAAGGCAATGCAGCAGAATACAGTTCATGCAAACATATTAACCTTTTTTGTTAGCTGCACAATAAAGTTAATTCTAAGAATCATCTTGACAGATCCCTGTATATAACTAGCTATATGTGTATATAACAATGTAAATTTATGAAGGGAGTATGAGTAGTTGACCGTTTTTCAGTTTTTATGGGAAATAACTTCCAAGTAACTGGAGGTAATATTCAACAGTTTGATGACATTTTCATTGATTTAATCTTTTAAGATTAATAAAATTAGGTTTAGATTTTTTTGGACTGTTGAGTTATTCACTTGTTTAACATTTCAAAATTAGAGGGCAGACAAATGAAAAGTAGTTACTTTTGTCCCTATATATAAGAAAGGTGATTGAAACAATGAAGCATGTTATCAGTTTATGTTGTTAGCAACACCTTATAAGAGTTTTTGAAAATGTAACATAGACAATTTAGACAGGATCTAGAACAGAAACTGTAGTGGAAAAAAATTCCAACATAGTTTTTGCAAGAAGCATAATACAGAAACTGGTCTGTTTTCCTTGTGTGACCTGATATACTAGACAATTCAGGAAATGTATGTTTTCATTCATAGATATTGCTAGAGCCTTTTACAAAGTAAATTACCTGGATATAGCTAAGTCACTTAGTAAGTTAGAAGTAAATATAGAAACCACTAATTTAGTGTCATATCTGATTGGTAGAAAGAAATCTGACTAGGATAGGTGCAGCTTACTGTACAGAAACTACACAGTTGTGTGGAGTACCACAAGGATTATATTAAGGGTTATGTTTACATTCATTATTTATACTTTGTTGCTTGATAAATACTGTTCTGATTTAATTATGAATGCTGACAACTTACTGTTTTGTATGATGGCAAATAAATGCTTGATTAGTTAAACAGAGATTTGAATAATTTACATAACTGGGTATGAATATATCCCCTGGAGATTTATTAACATGCATGCACACTTTGCGTTAAGCCTACATGTTTACTTGGTGTGAGAGCGTGAAGCAGTGGTACTCATTAAATATGCAGCACCTGTTCATGGTCACTCTAAGTGTTAGCGGCCATGAAGAGGTGCACAGAGCCTTGAGCACAGTATATAAACAACAGGTAATACAAACAATCAAACGTAGTAAGCGAGCAAATGCAGACAGCATAATACAATGCAAGGGCAATTGTAATGAAAGAATTAAGAGGCAGGAAAGCTAAACAAGGAAACTGTACTCAGATGTTATTAGATTACTGAACAAACAGCAGTATATAAGTAAATATATTTATTTATACAAGTAATCCTGTTCACTCAATGACATGTAAATAAATAAAAACAAAATGCTGATGAAGGATGTGAGATGGGCTTAAAGCTACTGTAACAAAGGGAAATTAATGTGATAAATGTTTATAAAATGGTGGGTTGAGATAACATTTAGCAAGGACAGTAGATAAATTAGGACATATTTCCATATACTGCAGTTATTGCATATCAGACGTGTATCCAGAAAGTTATCTGTTCTAATCAACAGTATGCTGTATTCCACTTCTATTGTGTAAAAACAAAACTAAATGAACCCCACAACTGTTGTCTCATGTACTTCAGAAAGGGACATTTTTTTGCCATCTGTTTTCACTTATAACCATAGAAAAGGTGTTATAAATTTACATGAATAAGCCAAGCATGTGCTTTATATTACTGTAAATTATAAATAATAGTATAAATACAGTTATAAAACCTAAATGGACGGTTGCCACTATACATGTTATGTGGCGGTCTCAGTAATATTTGTGTTACTCACATGTTTATATTGAGAATGCCTAGCTACATCTGTGTGGCAGATGTGTGGAAGTATTTTGTCATTATAATGTATACTGAAGGAATGATCAAAGGTATTACATTGCATCCATATGATAGATATTAGAACATACAGTAAAGCTGTCCTTGCCTGATATGTATGAAAGAAACAACACTGATGGTTGTTATGCAATGTACCTCACAGGTTTGAATGCAGCCAGACACGCAATGTCTGTGAAAACAAGGACTAGGAATACTGTTGTATTGTCTTTAGTGGTGATTGCTACCCTGGAAGGGTGGCAGTGTTGACATGGTTTTATAGCTTCCAGATGCTGTCATACCTTAGCAAAGATATATGTGTGCATGTATTGTGACATAACTGAGCTAGATTCTGGTTCAGCTTCTATTCAGGGGGGTAGTCTGGGAACCACAGAATCAGGTGACCAGATGTGATGTCATTCTATAGCCAGCACTGAAATTATTTTAGATATTAGTGAAAGATGTGATAGGGACACTCAGCAGTCTGTTTGTGAAACCTGACAAGAAAGACCACTCATCCACATCATCTTGCCATGCTGTAGAAAGTAACTTAACTAGGGAACAGTAATTCTTTAATCAGTCAGAAAAATATAGTGAGATTAGTTAGGTATTGTTTTTCTGTATCTGTGTGAATCTATCCATCTGTGTTATTTTTTATCTCCTGTGAATGAAACTTTGGTGTTTATTGTGAAGAGGTATTCAGTATTTTCCTGTTTTCTTTTTATTATTTATTATTAAATATATTTAAACATTTCATTGTGGCTGGTCTTTGAGAGAATATTTTAACTTTTAAGAGTATTTATATTTATTTAGTGACACTGTGTCCACTCCTGAAAGTCTTGCTGCATTGGTCAACATTACCATTGTATTACTATTAATTTCACTCAGTATAATTGGATTAGGAACATTAGAGTAGCTGGTTGGTAGCAGTAGAACTACCTTAGAGCCTGGGCAGAGGTGGTAGAGTGGATAATTTGTGTCAGACTTTCCCAGGTATGTGTGTGTGAAAATTAATTCTCAAAGAGTGTGTTTGCCAGCTACTTGGGCAGCTACTTGGAAAAGGGACACAGAGCTCCTTAGTGGTCAGTGTGTATTCTTATTTGGGGCCTGGAAAGAGAGAGAGAGAAAGAGTCCAGCCCCAGGACTGAAGTGTGTTCTCTGTGCGCTCTTAAGTGAAATTATGCTTGTTGCAGAGAACTGCATCTGAAAATACTGTGTGTGTCTGTTTCTCTCAAAGTGACTGTTCCTCCACCAGTGTCCATGGTGAGGATTGAGGATCCTTGCTCGCTGACCCAAAGGAGTGACCTTACAATCCTTATTGTATTTGGATTGTATTCCTACTAATGCAGTCTTATAACCTAGTATTTACTGCTTGCTTATATCCATGTGCAAATAATGCTAAAACTGCCCTTGTTACTGTTGGGGTATCGACATTGTTAACAATAATACATGCTGCACAGTACTGGGCAGAATATTTTATATATATATATATATATATATATATATATATATATATATATATATATATACATACAGATTCACTTTATAATCTCGAAATACTGAAATATAGAATTTTAGTATCTCGAGACTATAAAGCCAAAAAATCAAAATACTGAAACCCCAAAAGTGCGAAATTCAAAATCACACATTTTAAACACACCCTACACCATGCAAACACACATACACCTTCCTCACCACACTAAAACAAACAAACAAAACACACACAAACACAACAACACAAATGCACGAACCTACCCTACATATAAGTAGGGGGGCAAGCCCCTCTACACCCCCACACTCTCCGCTACTTATAGGTTTACAGGTAGGCACTAGGTACTAGGCTATCTGCCCAAAGGCATTTATAAGCCTAGCCAGAATGTGTTGGCTTTCGCTGCCACCTTAGATTAGTTCCCTGTGCCTCTGTCCAGCAGAGCCACTGAAGTGATCCCCGAGGTAATCTTTCTGTTTCCCACCCACTCGTCAAGGTTTCTTTTGAAGAGTGCTAACGAGGAGCTCTGCCTAATGTAGATTGAGATCTTGTTCCAAAGCATGGGAAGTCTCTGGGACAGGAATCTATCCCTCCAGCACATCCTATTTATTGTTGCGGTGAGGTTTAGATCCCTAGAGCGTGTGGCACAAGGGGATAAGGTTTTCTTTAGGTGGAGCATGTCCATCAATTCTGTATTGGACATGGCCTTGTATGTCAGGCAGAGATCACCTCTGAGTAGGCAGTATGCAACCAAGTACAGCTGTAATTTCTTCAGTTGAGCTGCATAGGGCATGTGTTTGAGGCCAGTGATCCTCTTGGAGAGGTACTTCTGTGGTCTTTCCAACTGTTGCAGGTGTCTTGTAAGGTACATCCCAAATGGGGTGTTGTACTCTATGATGGGTCTGATGAGAGATGAGTAGAGGGGTACAATGACCTCTTTTGATCTGGATGTGAACCATTTTGTGATTAGGTGGACCACGTAGAAGTATTTTCTAACCACTTTGGCAATGTGATTATCAAAGGTGAGATTGCTATCTACTTGGATCCCCAGATCCCTTATTACGTCTTCCGTATTTATACGTGGTAGTTTGTGGGTACTTTGTTTTTTCCACAGGGGATGATTATGCACTTTTTGGCATATAGCTTGAGGCCATGATTTTGACACCAGGTATCCATCTCAGTGAGACCCTTTTGAAGGATGCCTGTGTCAGCCGGAGAGTCAATTATAGCCCCTAGTTTGCAGTCGTCTGCGAACTTGGTCAGCCATAATCTTCCTGTGCTTGCCTGTACCTCTGAGAAGTATATGCTGAACAGGAGGGGTCCTAGGACTGAGCCCTGGGGAATGCCACTTGTAACCAATTTAGAGTCGGACCTAGCTCCCGCAACTCTCACCATGTGGGTTCTGTCCATGAGCGAGTTGGCAACCCATCTTGTGACGTAGGGGTTTATGTTCAGGCTGGTAAGCTTGTCTATAATACCAGAATGGGGAATGGTGTCGAAGGCCTTAGCAAGGTTTAGATAGGCTGTGTGTACCACCTTTCCCTTGTCTATAGCCTTGGTAACTGTCTCAAAGAAGTCCACCAGGTTCAGGAGGCATGATCTGCCCTTAACAAAACTGAACTGGGTAGGATCCAGTGTTTGGATGTTCCCAATGTCTCTGTTAATGAGTTCCATGATGATGCGCTCCATAGCCTTGCAGACCAAGCTAGACAGGCTTATAGGGTGATAGTTCCCAGGGTCTGTTATGGCTCCAACTTTTTGGAGCGGAATAACCATTGCTGTGTGCCACTCTATGGGTATGTAGCCTGTGGAGAGGCTGAGTTTGAACAGTGTGTTTAGGTGAGGGGTTAGTTCTTCTTTGAGCTCTTGTAGGATGCAGCCTGGGACATCATCTGGTCCCACTGATGTTGTGTTTTTGGCTTTGGAGAGGGCTGTTTTAACCTGTCTGTGATTTCAGGGACTGTACATTCTTCTGGTATGGTTATGGGCCCTTTTGGGGGTGAGAGGGGTGTGAAGTTTGCGCTGAACCTGTCTGCCAGGATGTGGGCGATATCGGTCAGCTCAGTGTATTTTGTGCCATTCTGCACTAACTCCGAGCAGATCTGAGCATTGCCACTTAGATTCCTGACATAGCTAAAGAATGCCTTGTGGTTATCTTTAGAGTCCTTGGCAATTTTTCTTTCAAAGCTCGCCTTGGATGATTTTATGAGGGATCGTAGTTTCTTGCTGATACTGATCAGGGATGTCTTCCCTTCTTGGGATTTTACTCTTTTCTGTACTAGTTTCCTCCTTCTATTGTACAGCTTGTTTATGGCAGGAGTCCACCAGACTGGTTTCCTTTTCTTGGAGGAGTGAGTCTTGGCTTTGCTTGGGATTGCAAGATCCATGCATTGTTGTAGGTGCCTGTAGAATGCATTAGTAAAGGATTTTGCAGCTTGGACAGCATTATCCTTCAGCATGGGGGATTTCAAACTTTCCACCTTGGTCTTAAGTAATGTGAAGTTTGCTTTCAAAAAGGGCGGAATGTGGATATCCAAAGTGATTTGTTTATGGTCAGATCTAACCAGCGAGGGGTTGCCCTCCAGTGTGGAACACTGGTCGCCCATGTTGGTGATGACCAGGTCCAATATATTGTCACCTCTGGTGGGAGTGTTGACCAGTTGAACCAGGGAATTTGAGTTTATAAATTCTAGGAAATGTTGGGGAAAGGAGTTAGTACTTGAGTAGTTCTCCCAGTTAATGTTTGGGTAATTGAAATCACCCAATATTAGAGTGTTTGGTAGGACCTTTATGTTTCCCAGTGTTTCCAGAAATGTGGAATGGGGGTCCTGGGACATGGTGGGTGATCTTTAGCAAGCTACAATTTGAATTGTAGTTTTGCCCATTGTTAGTTGTACGTGGATGATCTCTGAAGCATCGTGCTGTGACACTAACCTGGAGGTGTGGGTATCCTTGATGAATATGGATACACCCCCCGCCTTTTGTATTTCAGTTGGGGTTCTGTGGCAAAAATGTATGGCATGAGTTGTAGCCTGGTAGTGCTGGGGTGCTCTCTGGAGCCTTAAACTAGGTTTCTGTTACTGCACATATATCGATTTTCTCCATACTGAGGAGTGCCTCGAGTGCATGCATTTTGAGGTTTAGACTTCTGGCATTGAGTAGCATCACCCTCAGTTTTTTGTTACTTGTGCTATTTATGGCAGTGGATTTGTCTTTTGAGCCTTGCCTAAAAAAGGCAATGTGGGGTTGGCAAGAGCCTTGGCCAGTATTCGAAAGCCTAAGGGTGACAGGTGCAAGCCATCTCTAGTGAAGCAGAGTGGCTTGTCGAGCATGTCATCACAGGTGGACAGACACTGGATCACTTTTGAATGACACCAGAAACTTAGCCAATTATTGAAATTGAGAATTTTTTATTTATACCATGGTATTATTCTTGGTGAGGGGAGGATGCTACTCAGGGTCAGGGTCATACCGGCCTGGGCTATGTGATCAGAGAGCTCTTCCATGTCTCTTTTCATGTAGTCCAGGGAGGTATGGCTCAGGTCATTCACACCAACATGGACAATGACAGAGTCATATTTGTACTTGTTCTGGAGTCACCTGAGTGCTTGTGTTATGTGGCGGATCCTGGCACCTGACAGGCAGCTAACAGTAACCTTCTCCTTATGCAGCCTAGTGAGTGGGACATCAGTGTTCTTGACTATAGAATCACCTATTACTAGTATGCTGGGTTTGTTATTTTGCCTTAAGGGCTGTGATTGCATGGCACACTGGTTTTGTAAAGTATGTGTTTCATGGTTTGTGTTGGGGGGGTGGAGGTTGTTTGGATGCTTGCTTTGGAGGTCTCTGTTGGTTTTGAAGATTTTTATTTTGAGCCTCCGTGTATGTTTTCATGTATTTATGTGTGTTTTTTGTCGGTGCTGCTTTAATGGGTCCATGTGAGACTGGTGGCGTGAGGCATGTATTTCCCTTCGCCTCTTGACTGTCTGATCCAGTTTTGGGTTGAGAGAGCTTAGCCTCCAGTTTGGCTGTATAATTGCATCTCTTGCATGTATTAGTGTTTGGTGGTAGGAGGAGGGGGTTGTCTGTGTACATGAGACAGTTGTAACATTGCCCCAAAATACCCAGATTCATCAGTTGGACTGGAGAGTACACCTGAAACTGCCCTTTGGACATGCCTGGATAGGTACAGTGAACTGTTTGACTGGATGGCTGGTAAGGTTGAATAGAGAGCCTTGTCCTTCTGTACAGTACAGGAGGATCTAGTGCTAGGGTTTATAAGTGCTTGCTATAAGTTTTGAGCAAGTGCCAGGCTGAGAAATGAATGGCTTAAGTGCTTAAGTTGAAAGTTTGTCTAGTTCCAAGGGAAAAATTGAAGAGGAGACTTTGTGGAGCCGGGAATAGTTTTACCCTAGCTAACTGGCAGTGCCCAGCTCGCAATACTGGGCAAATACGGTATTTATAGCAGGTAAATGAAAGAGATAGAACTTAGCCCAAAATGGCCAATAAACTACTAATTTCTGGGCTGAAACCACTCCTCTAGGGACAGATAGGCTGCTCAAAGCTCCCCTCTCTCACAGGTGAACAGAGAACTTCCTTCTATCCAAGTAAGGTATGGGCAAACACAGAGATTTGTAACACAGTCCTGAATTCAGCACTAACCTAAAAACTTGACTATACTAGCATAGAAATGCGGGGACAGATAGGCTGCTCAAAGCTCCCCTCTCTCACAGGTGAACAGAGAACTTCCTTCTATCCAAGTAAGGTATGGGCAAACACAGAGATTTGTAACACAGTCCTGAATTCAGCACTAACCTAAAAACTTGACTATACTAGCATAGAAATGCGGGAAACAAGTATGTATATATATATCTATATATATATATATGTGTATATATATATATATATATATATATATATATATATGTATGTATGTATATATATATATATATATATATATATATATATATATATATATATATATATATATATCTGGATCTACCTGACAACACCGACACACCACAACAACAACAACGAAATCACCGACACCACATAACCGACAGTTCACAAACACAAAACCTCACAATCCCGACAATCAACAAACAAAACAAATCCCCTGTCCAAAAAGCACACACACAACACAAGCACACCAAAATCCTTACAAACCCACACTAAACCTCACATACACAACTATCTACAACCTTAACCCAAACCCTAACCCTAAGGTCTGTCACTATCGCACACTCACCTAACCCGCACCCTACCCTAACTCACTTAACCCACCCCTAACCCAAAGACTTTCACTATCGCACACTCACCTAAACCGCGCCCTACCCTAACTCACTTAACCCACCCCTAACCCAAAGACTTTCACTATCGCACACTCACCTAACCCGCGCCCTAACCATAACTGATTTAACCCGCCCCTAACCCAAAGACTATCACTACCGCACACTTACCTAACCCGCGCCCTAACCCTAACTCACTTAACCCACCCCTATCCCTAGAGACGGTCAATATCGCACACTTACCTTACTCGCACCCTTACGTCCGTCACTACCGCATACTTACACAGCCTTTTCCCATGTCGGTGTTCTCAGCGTCGGGGTTTTCATCCGTCGGTCTTCTCAGTTGTCGATCTTCTGGCGTCGGTGTTCTCATTGTCGGCGTTCTAAGCTTTCTATGTTGTCAGGTAGACCCATATATATATATATATATATATATATATATATATATATATATTTTTTTTTTTTTTAGAAAATAAAGCAGATACACTCAAAAAACACTTCAAATGCACAGAAAAGGATACTTATTGTTATATATCACAGATCAGAGTTGTAGTCAATGCCCTTAGTAATAAAGTAGGAAAGAAACACAAATACAGTAAAAGCAGATGAATAAAGTGCAATTGAGATATATATATATATATATATATATATATATATATATATATATATATATATAAAACAATAGAAAATGAACAAACTGATTTAAACAAGTTACTCAATTAACCAGAAAAAAACTCAAAACTGAGCCCTGTTCCTGCAGTCGTCAATTAGACAAGTTCTAACTGCATACCTCTGCTTACTAGGGTGCAGGGGAACCTTCTCCAAAAAAGATGGCCTGGAGCAGTGCTCAAGTTATACAAACAAAGCTAGATTAAGCAGGCCTGAATCTGGTCTATGCTACAGCAACAAGCCACATCAATTTCAGAAAGAAACAGTTCAAATAAGCAGACACAATAAGCCTGTGACCAGAAATTCCCAGCTCAAAAGGGCAGAATCCAGCCTCCCCTCCCACAAGAGTGCAGACCACAAATCTTCTTAATGTAGAATAACTGGCCTGAAGCCCAAGTGATTAAGCCAGAACTAATGCACTTTTAGAATAGCAGACACTGGGCCTTCAATCAGCAATTCCCAGCTTAGAAGGATGCAAGCTACCTGTCTTGCCACAACAGTGCAGACCACAAACCTTAATGTAAAACAGCCTGTATGAAGCCCAAGTGCTTACACCAAAAGACTTAGAATAACAGTTACAATTTAATCACACTACTATCAAGCAGTAATAAATGCAGCAGAATAAATAAAAGTGAGTACTTTTAAGAAAACACAGCAGTTTTCTGGTTAAATGTGTACAGAAGTGTTCTCATGCACATTTGTGGGAGAAAGCAGAATAGGCCTTCACACATGTGAGTGTGCACATTACCTACCAGAAAGAGGGACTTAAGCCCTAAAGCAGAAATTCCGGAAGGCTGCCTGGATGGCAATCGCCTGCAATTGCCTTTTACACTAAGGGGAACAAATGAGCATGGAAGGTCAAAATAGCTGGCAACTGGTGGTGGTAGAGGATTTAATACCCACAAAGGAAATTACACCTTTTTCAGTATAATGAAAAGCTATTTGGTCTAAGCTTCAAGTTGAAGTTAGAGGTACATTAGACCGCATCACTTCAAGGGGGTCCTAAAGTACCACCTAAAACGTAGAACTTCATTCATACAATCAACACCCATCTTAAAATTATAACTATAAATCACTACATCTTAGAAAGGCATCCATTTACACACTGAATGTTTAACCTTGAAGTTGGTGAAGTATCCACTTCTTATAAATATGCAATAGTTCATAAATTATTATATAAAATTTGAATTAACAACTGTAGTTTTAAGATATGTTATATCATACGTGTATACCTATGTCATGTCTGGAAAACTGGTTAGCAAAATTAAATAAACAACCAAATAAGCAAAAAAGACCCAAAAATTAATAATTAAATGGCTTTCTTTAGTTTATGTGATGAATATCAGTGGCTGGGAGCATACTTATTGCCCAGTTTGGTTTAACAGTGGAATCTACCACATCCAGTGTTATTATTAGTATATCTTGGTCTAGTAAAGGGCACCTGCCAGGGTGGAAAGAAAAAGAGGACAAATGTAATAAAAGTGCATGCTGTCTTTACTCTAGGTATCACTGTAGACCATTGGATGTAATTCTGGGCAAGAGTGAATCGGCAGATAATATCGACTGGGTTATCCATTTACTTACGTGTTATTAGTTCTTACGAACAGATTTGTGTTTTAATTCAGTTTAGTTTTCTATCTATATATTTCAGCAAAGTAAAAAGTTGCTGAAATATAGAAGTTCTTACAATGGCTGTCAAACTTAGCTGACTGATATGTATAAATAACTGAAATATATTACTATAAAAGACTTAGAATAACAGTTACAATTTAATCACACTACTATCAAGCAGTAATAAATGCAGCAGAATAAATAAAAGTGAGTACTTTTAAGAAAAGCAAAATAAAGTAGGAGGGAAGACAAATACATCAAAAGCAAATGAATAAAGTGCAAATTATTTTTTTAAGTGCAAGGAGAGAGTAAGGAAGAACCTAAGTGGGCTGGCCTTCTCAAATCTTCTCTTTGTATTAAGTAGAGTGAACACTAGACTCAGAATATGATCGCACTGTACTCGGTTAAGTGAGCAAATGAGATGGACCCAGGAGGAGTGTTCTAATACAGACTTACAGGAGGGGCGGGCAATTCCAGAGCCACTAACACTAATACCAACACAGGAACAGAGAGGGAGGGTGGGGAACTAACTGCAGAGAGACACACAGCACACTGTTCAGAAACACACAATAAGGAAACAGAAAAAATGAAAATATAGTACTTTTAAAACTGCAAGTTTGTACTTAGCAGAATACTAAAATAGACTACTGCCAGTTTCACTTAGCTTCAGCTTCTAATGTAAATGTTTGTAGCCAAGCAAGTCTCTCAGGAGTTGAGCATAAAATGAAATATATATATGTATATATACCAACTCCGAGATCACACTAAAAAGACAAAGACACGAAACCCACAAATACACAATCTACATTCCCCCTGCACAAACACACATCAGATACATACAAACACCACCATTCTCAACAGTTACACACTCACACTCTTACCTACATACCATAACCTACACCTATGACTTCTCAACACACTAACATACTCTAAAATCCCTACCAAAAACCCATAAAATATAAACACTTACCTGAATCTCCAGCTATCCATTAACACAGCGGATCACCACAACCACTGATTCAACATTTCTGGATTCGGTTATGTGGTCTTTTGCGTAACTGGGGTTTCGCTATTTTAGTCTCAAGATACTGAAATTCGAGATTTCAGTATTTTAAGATAGTAAAGTGAACCCATATACATATATATATATATATATATATATATATATATATATATATATATATATATTAATCATGAGTTACTGCTGACATTCCTATACAGCAGAGTCATGTTTCATATTAGTGGCATACAATGGTTACAAATGAGAGTACTCATTTTTATTTCTCTTTTTTACAGGTTCAACACTTACCTTAGTTAATAATCCTGCTACGAGATGCATCTTCTGGGGTTGACTGTATATCATACTCACACAATACAACCATTAAATGGTTAAGTAAAAGTTGAGACTTTTTAAAGCATCAGTTTCAATGTTTGTATGTGCTTAGCATCTAGGTTTTTACTTAGATAGTGAGTGTGAGCACTATCCTCTGCCTCTTAGTCAGAGCCATGGCATATTGTTCATGGCTACATCTGCCAGGATCATCCTTGGCTGCGGGTACTTTCTCAGACTCTTCATCGTCCATATCTGCTTGACCTGCTGGCCCTGCCTGTCATCCTGGAAACTGCAGTTCTTGGCCTTATTGTCTATATTACAGCTGTTTCCTGACAATGATATTGTGAAACATGGCACAGATTGAGTATTTTGGCTGTGTTGGCTGGATCATACTGCAGGGCACCACCTGATGTGTCTAGACATCAGAGCCACAGAGCCTTGATTTCAGCAAGCCAGCTGCACTTCTATAATATTCATAGTTTGAGCATGGGCATTGTTATATCTTTTTTCAGGGAGGTTGTGTGGGTTTCCCACAGGTGTTGTGAGCCAGGCTTTCAGTGCATAACTTGGATCCCCCACTAGATGCCCTTGTGGAAAGTCACCCCTAGCAAACCTTCCATAGAGGTCACAGGTGTGCCATATGTGTGACTCATGAAAAATTCCAGGGTTACCATCACATAATTTATAGATGATCCCTTGGGCATTACAGACCACCTGAGAGTTGACAGAGTGGTAGCCTTTCCTGTTGAGGTACCACCTTCCTTTTTCACTGGGGTGGGGCTTTTATTTCTATGTATGTGCAGTATATGTCCCCTCCGAACCTCAGGAAAGTGTGCTATGGCATAGAATTGCTGCACAGTTGTTGCTGTCACCTCTGGGGTATGTGGAAACTAGATATGATCCCTTGCATGTTGTAGCATTGCATTTAGAAACTGATGTAATATTCTAGAGGCTGAGGTCCGTGACACCCCAATATAACCTCTGTGGATCTCTGAAAATTACCCGTAGATAGTATACATAATTCTACACATAACCTGGTTTTGACTGTGATGGGTTCTCCATGGTTTATCTGGGACCTCAGGTGAGGTTGGCAAAGGTTGCATATTTCCTCTTAGGTACCCCTGTCCACACTGTATCACTCTACAATTTCTGCATTATGCAGTGCATGGTAACTCAAATGAGTCTGAGCATCCTAATCTTTCTTGGCCAAGGTCCAGCAGCAGCAGCAGCTCCTTGTGTTAAAGACTGTTGCACATACAGGTTAGTTATAGCAACAGCAACCCATAACATTTTTTCTAAGTGTCTTCATGTCCGTATTCCAAAAGGTATTGGAATTTAAGATAAAACGGAGCACAAAGTGTATACACACACACACACACACACACACACACACACACACACACACACACACACACACACACACACACACACACACACTCACTTTATACATTCCTGAACAGCTCCACTGTGTTGGATTGTTTATTTGGCATGTATTTCAGTTATGTATGCCTTCATTAACGTATTTTGACACTTGCCCTTGTTTTGGGGGCAGACCCACAATGCAGAGCTGGTTAATGAATACCAGATGGTGCGCTATTGTGTGCATGATGAGCATATGATAGCAGCACTAAATGCAGGTGTACATGAATCCTGCCTATTATGTATGTCCGTTTAAATAAAATAAAACAATTACATTTTTGAGATCCCTCTTTCACTGCTTATTAGAGATTTTGTTGATGCTGTATTAATACAGTGGAAGGATGTGATGAAATATTTCGGGGCTAAGTTGGGTGATCTCTTTTTTTTTAAATAAATCATATAAAACTGCAAAGCAAATACATTCAAAGCTATCAATTTTGCATTCTACAAAGTCTAATTTTAATGATTGAGTCAGAATATTGTTGGATAGAAAATCAGCTCTGTGGTACAGAGGAAAAAGGTGTGAGTATAACCCAGATAATCTAGGGTCATTTAATGGTTTGGGTGCTGGATGAGCTGGTCAGGGGGTGTTTACCTATCCATGGGAGCGGAAAGCGATCCAGTTCTCTGCAGTGCTGAGCCTCACAGTTAACCAAAGTCTAGAGTAAGGGCCTTGGTTCTGCTAATCTGCATAACACAGCAGTTTTCTGGTTAAATGTGTACAGAAGTGTTCTCATGCACATTTGAGGGAGAAAGCAGAATAGGCCTTCACACATGTGAGTGTGCACATTACCTACCAGAAAGAGGGACTTAAGCCCTAAAGCAGAAATTCCGGAAGGCTGCCTGGATGGCAATCACCTGCAATTGCCTTTTACACTAAGGGGAACAAATGAGCATGGAAGGTCAAAATAGCTGGCAACTGGTGGTGGTAGAGGATTTAATACCCACAAAGGAAATTACACCTTTTTCAGTATAATGAAAAGCTATTTGGTCTAAGCTTCAAGTTGAAGTTAGAGGTACATTAGACTGCATCACTTCAAGGGGGTCCTAAAGTACCACCTAAAACGTAGAACTTCATTCATACAATCAACACCCATCTTAAAATTATAACTATAAATCACTACATCTTAGAAAGGCATCCATTTTCACACTGAATGTTTAACCTTGAAGTTGGTGAAGTATCCACTTCTTATAAATATGCAATAGTTCATAAATTATTACATAAAATTTGAATTAACAACTGTAGTTTTAAGATATGTTATATCATACGTGTATACCTATGTCATGTCTGAAAAACTGGTTAGCAAAATTAAATAAACAACCAAATAAGCAAAAAAGACCCAAAAATTAATAATTAAATGGCTTTCTTTAGTTTATGTGATGAATATCAGTGGCTGGGAGCATACTTATTGCCCAGTTTGGTTTAACAGTGGAATCTACCACATCCAGTGTTATTATTAGTATATCTTGGTCTAGTAAAGGGCACCTGCCAGGGTGGAAAGAAAAAGAGGACAAATGTAATAAAAGTGCATGCTGTCTTTACTCTAGGTATCACTGTAGACCATTGGATGTAATTCTGGGCAAGAGTGAATCAGCAGATAATATCGACTGGGTTATCCATTTACTTACTTGTTATTAGTTCTTACGAACAGATTTGTGTTTTAATTCAGTTTAGTTTTCTATCTATATATTTCAGCAAAGTAAAAAGTTGCTGAAATATAGAAGTTCTTACAATGGCTGTCAAACTTAGCTGACTGATATGTGTAAATAACTGAAATATATTACTATGTAGCGTTCTCTTATGAATGTAGCAGGAAGTAATGAAACTGAATGTAGGATTGCTGGAGATTTTTTTTTTTAATTTGAATTGTCATGTTTTGAAATCTAAAGAAAATTCAGGTATACACTACCAAGCTACGTTCTGAGAAAAAACAGAAAATGTAGAGAAAACAAGGAATGTTCCACCACAGTAAAAGCGCGTAAAAATTTTTAATGAATAAAATCCACTTATTTGCTCAGAATCAGGACAAGCGCTTTCAGCAATATGCCTTCCTCAGATCCTGATTTGTTAGTCCTGAGTGTTCTGTTTTTAAAAATATGAACATCCAATCACAATCCCTAGCATTTTAATCAGGTTGGGAAGAAATCTATTGGATGCCTAAATAAAGTTTTTACCTTTTGATTGGATTGTATTTGGCTCTAATGAAGATCTTGCTTTGTATTGGTGATAAAAAGTGGCCTGGCGTATGTAAGCTTACCATAGGCAAAACATATTGGACTAAATAAGTGTTTCTACATTGGAAGAAAAAACATATAGGAAGAGCCTGAAGAGACACTTGATTGGCCAAAAAGTTAATTTCCCTATTCTTTACAAAAGATGATTGGTTTGGACATGAAAGTTGGCAATTTATGACTGTTTGTTTATACTTTTGAATGTGTCTTTTGATTAAAATGCTAGGGATTGTGATTGGATGTTCATATTTTTAAAAACAGGACACTCAGGACTAACAAATCAGGATCTAAAGAAGGTATATTGTCGAAAGCGCTTGTCCTGGCTCTGAGTGAAAGTGGATTTTACTCATTAAAAATTTTTATGCACTTTTAATGGAGTGGAACTTTCCTTGTTTTCTCTACATGTTTTGATATCTGAGACTTTATTTCTAATGTCAACTTGCTATAAAATGTGTGGCTATACTGTGCTGCTTGGATGGAGGCTAATGCTTTTAAATTATTTTATGTATTAGCAAAAAAGGAAAAAGAAAAATAGAGAAAATGCATTCCTTTCTCCTGAATATTTAATGAAAAACTAAAAACTCAAAATATTTGATTTCATGTACAAAATGGATAACTCACGAAACTTCAAAACCAGTTTATGCTATGGGGAAAACCCCTTACAGGATCTATCTGCATGCATAGTGAATGTGGTTCTTTCTTTCTTAATTTCTTTACTGATTTGTTTGTTCATTTATCTATTTTTATATTATATTCCTCTCTATCAAAGTTTAAATATTGTGTGTGTGTGTGTGTGTGTGTGTGTGTGTGTGTGTGTGTGTGTGTGTGTGTGTGTGTGTGTGTGTGTGTGTGCATATGTTTGTGGGTTTCTGTACATGTGTGCCTGCCTGTCTGTCTGTCTGTCTGAGAGAGATAGAGACAGGGAGACAGAGAGGGGGAATGAAGATTCAAAGACAGAGTACACATCCTGGAGACCGTACATTTTATTTGAAAATATCAAAAACCATTAGCTTTAAATGTGCATAATTTTTTATATGCATCTTATTGTATCTTGGATACTTAGTGGCTAAGTGTAACTAGTACATCATGTTTCAGAGTTCTAAGAAGTGCATATAATTAGTTTCTCGTCTAAGTTGGGTGAGCTATCTTCAGACATTGCTGTGTTTGCTGTGTCTAGATCTATTTAAAAAAAAGATGTTTGCAGTGACCTTTAGCTACTGTTGCAATGTCTTAGATGAATTATTTGTTAAAATGTTAAGGTATTTATCCTTTTTATTAAAAGTTTTGACATTTTAGGTTTCAATGGTCTAGGTCGTAAAGTCAAAGTCAACTTTCTTGAACTAACAAAGTAGCTGAAAATTTAGCTAGATGTCCATTCAGGAAGGTTTTTTTCTTTCCTATTCCCAAATTGCTTTCAAGCCTCCTGCTGCCTGCCCAATTGGCCTGTTCATTCTCTTAGGAGGTGAGAACTCTATGCCTTATTATTTCCTCTTAGGTGCAAGAGGCGAGCGGCAGAGATAATGCATTCTCAGGAAAGTAGTTTCTTTCAGTACTCTGGCAGCTGATATGCATGCTCACCTACCCAAGAGCCCAACATGCCCCATGAATGTGAGTATGCAGACACAGCAAGACAGAGTCAAGTTCAACTATCCAGCTCACATGCTGTATGTCATACACTGTTTTTATCCAGTAGGTGTCAGCAGTGTAGTGGGCCAAACAGCCTCTCTCCCCCAAGGGTGGGTGAGGCGATATCAGGTACTCAGTCCTTCCCTCACTCATCTGTCCCTTCCAGTGCCTGAGCAAGTAGTCGAAGTTGAATCATTTAAGTCATAGTCAGAGCTTCCTCCGTCTGTACTAGAGAGCTGGATTCCATTTAGGAAATTTAATATTATGCCCTTTTTATGCGTGGGTTGAAGTTGCCTGCCATATTCTACCTATTATAATTACACCCAGGGATGCTGCATCTCTGGTTAGGCAGTAAAACCTTCTTATAGTAACTTCATCCTCCATTTTTTTACTAGTTTGCTGAATTCAGAATTTATCTACACTAGAATTGGCCGAATGTCCTATTGTTGTATTTTACATTTTTTTCACAGTTTTATTAATATTTATGAAATATTTAATTCCCACCCTCTACCTTTGCATCTATTTACCTTAGTTTTAGGTGCAGGTTACTGTTTATAACAGAGTGGCTGCCATTTATTTATTTTTATTTATTTCACATTTGTAACCGGGTTAGTCCAACTGAGTTTGCAAACAAACCCATTTTCAGCAAACATAAGTAAAGATAAAGTGACAATATACAAATATTAAATAATCACAATACAAAATATGTAATATACAAATATTAAATAACAATCACAATACAGAATATACAATATACAAATATTAAATAATCACAATACAAAATAATTGTAAAAAAGAAAAGGTAATTAACTATTTGCATTACATTGATAGTAAGCAACACATTTTCAGTGGAGACCCAAGAGGAAAGAGCCCCAGAAAATATAAGCAAAGATGAACATACAGGACAAAAACTATTAAAAATAATGCAAATACAAAATTAATTAAAGAGAAAAACAAAAGAAAAAAAATGATGAACATTAAGAGTTGCACTGATAGCATTGGTCCAAATTTACTACATATAAGAGTAAAAACAAAAGATAATCGTTGTTTAAAAGAAGGAAATGTACAGACATTGATAGGAAGTGGGGGGGGGAGATAAATAGTGTGGAGAATGGGAGGGGGAGAGAAAGGGTGGGGCTATAGTAGGGTTATAGTAGCAGAGCTGAGGGTTTAGGAGGTCAGTTTAAGTAGAGAAAGAAAGTTAGGAGATACAACAGATTATACAGTAAGACAAACTAAGACTGCGTGTGGTCAAGGCAATGGCATAATTTCAAGTTTAATAGGTGGGGGTTAAGCTCCTTTTTAAAACAGGGAAAGGAAAGGTTGGATCTAATATGGAGAGGGAGTTTGCTTCAATTTAGTGAGACAGAGTGTTTGTAATGTAGTTTGACAATATTCCTTTTGGGTTAATAAAAGAGAGAAGATGCTGATCAGCACTCTGGACAGACCGGAGGGGGGGGGGAGTAGAGAGTAACATGGGAGGTGAGAGCAGGGCAGGTAGAGCAGTTGTTGAGTATGGAAAAGGTAGTGTGGAGTTGCAATTGTAGGAGAAGGTGTGGAAATTCCAGCCACTGAAGTTTGTTTAGTGAGAGGCAGTGATGAGATAAGAGTGGTTGGTTTAGAATAAATCTAGCAATTTTCTTATGTGTTTGTTCCAATTTCTGGATTGAGGTAGTTTGGATACTGGTAAGGATGGGGGAAGTGTATAGAAGACTAGGCAAGAGTGTGTTTAGTGGCACTATTGAGGAATTTCTTTGTTCCTATAAAGTAGTCCAAGTTTTTGGTGGGTTTTTGATGGCCTGTCGTATGTGCAAGTCAAATTTTAGTCAGTCATCAATTATTACCCCAAGGACTTTGGTGTGTGAGACAGGGGAGATAGTGGTGCCTTCAAGGGAGGAAAGAGAAAAGTTGGATTTAAGGTGAGACAGGGTCTGAGGTAGGAAGAGAAGGAGTTGAGTTTTCTTCAAGTTAAGGATTAGTTGATTATTTCTGAGCCATTTTTCAACAGAGATAAAGAAATTCTGTGTTAGCATGTGCAGTTCAGAGATAGTATTGGAGATAGATAAGAGAGTAGAGTCATCTGCATATTGTATTATAGATTTAGATGAGAGACTGCAGGCTGAATGTAGGTTGTTGGTAAAAATGTTGAAAAGGAGCAGTCCAAATATGGAGCCTTGGGGTACTCCTGTTTGAAAAGAGTGAGAAAGCCTACTGTCATCTAACAGCTTGTTTTCTGCCAGCAAGGTAGGATTGAAACCAGCCAAGAGTAGAAGGAGAGAGGTTTAAGTCTGTGAATTTGTTAAGAAGGATGGGGTGAGACACAGTGTCAAAGTCTTTAGAGAGATAAAGGAATAGACAGGAGATGAGGGGGTTGTTATCCCCAGCTTCTACAACCTTTTGAGTAAAGGATAGTAAGGCAGTCGAGGTACTGTGTTTAGGGTGAAAACCATGTTGCGAGGGGGTGAGGAGATTTTTGTGAATGAGATAGGACAGTAGTTGAGCATGTATAAATTTTTCAAGGACCTTAGAGAGTGGTGAGATAATAGCAATTGGTCTATAGCTAGAGGGTTCCAGAGAGTTGCCACCTTTGAGCAGAGGAGTGGTATAGAAGGATTTCCATATTTCTGGTACAGTAGATTCCTGAATGGAGTGGTTGATTAAGATGGATACAGGCTATGCAACAGAGTCAGCAGCAATTTTCAGAAATTGAGGGAGGAGTTTATCAGTGGATGCAGAGCATGGTTTTAGTTTAAAAAGCAAGGATTTGATATATTTAGTAGAAACAGGTTGCAAGGTAAAAGACTGAGAGACAGAGGAGCACAGAGAGGTTTAGGGGGAGGTGAGAGTAACACAGAAGAGTTGGGATGAGCGGAGTTACCAGAGAGTAGCAGTTTAGAGATCCTGGCGATGAAGTGTTTATTGAGTAGGTCTGCAGTTTCAGAGGGAGAGTGATAGGAGAAAGGGTTAGGGGTGGTAGGAGAACCAGTGTGGAGCTGAGAGTTTATAGCACTTCAGACCTTTTGGGGTCATTTGGGTGAGAGCTTTGAAATTTAGTGAAATATTGGCATTTGTCCAAAATAGTAAGTTTTTACATGATTTCTGAGTTGCTTATAACCTTGGAGAAAGGTGGGAGTTTTAGTGGTTTGCCATTTTTACCATAGAGCATCTCTTTCATGCATCAAAGCATGAGTAGCTTTGGAGAGCCAGGGTGCGAAATTAGATTTGATTCTGATTAGGCGAGTTGGGGCAAGAGAGTCTAGGACATCAAGGAAAATGTGGTTGAACTTAGTAACAGCATCATTGAGTGAGAGAGTTTTTAAGAAAGACCAGTTGATGGCAGAGAGCCTATAGTTAAAGGCTTCCATGGAAAAGTTAGTCAGTTTCCTACAGTCTCTGTCGAGATGGAGCTTAGAGAGATGAGAAGAGTGCCTTAAGATAGAGATGGGAGAATGGTCACTAATAGAGTCAGGGAAGGTAGAAGGGTTACAATAGTTGTTTGGAGAGTTGGTAAAGATCCAGTAAATTGTGGAACCAGCAGTGTTTTTCTGTAGTGGGTAGGGGTAGTGATCAGTTGTGAGAATCCATACAGGTTTATGAAACGTTGGGGTGAGTCACCATTAAGGGAGTTCCAATCTATATTAACATCTCCAAGAATGATTGTTTCATAGGGGATGGACATGTTTATCTAGGAGAGTATACGTTCAAGGATAGGGAGGTTTTTACCTGGGAGGATATGTAGGCAACGGCAAACTTCCATGGGATAACCATGGGATAAATGAATTGAAAATTCTACTGCCACAACATATACATTTCAAATGAAGGAATGACAGCATTGCTGATGCTCTTACCATAATAATAATAATAATAATAATAATAATAATAATAATAATAATAATAATAATAATAATAAGATTATGATTGATGATGATGATAATAATAATAATAATGATAATAATAATAATAATAATAAGATGATGATTGATGATGATAATAATAATAATAATAATAATAATAATAATAATAATAATAATGTATTAGCCACCAGAAATCACTTTTCTGAATGTCAGTCACTTGGGATGAGTTTGAGAGAATTAAAAATGAAACATAACACTGATATGAAGAAAAGAGAGGACTTTGATCCCTGTAAGTTTCATAGTGATGGTTTTACCCTTAAGCCTATTTTACCCAGCATAACCACCTGCAGGGTCATGCTTAACATTGAAGTAGAAACAAAATGTTACAACACTATAAAAGTTGCAAACTCCAAATCTGACCTCAAACCAGTGACAAGTGGAGTACCACAGGGTTCAGTCCTGGGTCCTCTCCTGTTTGGTATCTACTTCTCTGAAGTACAGGCTAACACAAAAGGCCTCTGGCTAACAATGTTCGCAGATGACTGCAAACTAGGAGCCATAGTCATGTCCCCAAATGATGTGGACATCCTACAGAAGGACTTCGCTGAGACAGATGCCTGGTGTCAGAGCCATGGCCTCAAGCTCAATGCCAAAAAGTGCAGTGTCATCCCCTTTGGTAAAAACTCTGTACCCATGAACTACAACATAGGCAGCAATCTACTTAACACTGAATGTGTGATAAAAGACCTTGGGACCCAGGTGGACAGTCGTCTCTCCTTTGATAGTCATATCACCACAGTAGTCAGGAAGTCCTTCTACATGACACACCTCATCATAAAAGGGTTCTCATCCAGGAAAAAAAGAGGTCATTGTTCCCCTCTACTTGACACTCATTAGACCCATTATAGAATACAATGCCCCTTTTGGAATGTACCTCTCAAGACATCTGCAGCAGCTGGAAAGGCCACAGAAGTACCTCACAAAGAGGATTACTGGCCTCAAACAAATGCCCTACACTGACCATCTGAAAAAACTCCAGCTTTACTCCATAGCATATCGCCTACTCCGAGGTGATCTCCGCCTAACATATAAAGGTATGTCAAACCCAGAGCTGTTGGACATGCTACACCTAATGAAATCCCAATCCCTCTGAGCTACACGCTCTTGGGACCTAAACTTTGTCACCACAATAAACAGGACATGCTGGAGGGATAGATTCCTGTCCCAGAGACTTCCCATACTCTGGAACAGGCTACCCATCTATGTCAAGCAAAGTTCTTCATTAGCACTCTTCAAGAAAAATCTTGGATGAGTGTATGGGAAATAGGAAATGCATCCCAGGGATCACTTCTGTGTCTCTGCTCGGCAGTGGCACAGGAAAATAACTTTCTTGGGTGGTGTAAGCCAGGGAACCTTGTTGGCTAGGCTTACAAGGGTGGGAGGGTGGCCTAATGGTTAAGGTATTTGCCTTACAAACACAAGGTGCAGGGTTTGAGTCTCACAAGGGACAATTGGCTAGGCTTAAAATGGCTCACAAGGGCAGTTAGCTTAGCACCACTCTATGAACCTATGAACATAGGCCCTTGGGCCGATAGCCTAGTACCTACCTATGAACCTAAAACTCAAATCTTTAAATATTTTGATATTCAGCTGTATGCTTTTGACTAAGACTTGTTCAGTGACCTATAACATTTGCAGATCAGCCCACTGCACTTATCTCATAGCATGCATAATTCATCTTTACCAGTTTATGACTGTTTGCAACCACTTTTTTCTTACCTATACTTCTACCTACTTATTCATTCTTCCTGTCTTTTCAGGTCGGTAAACTAGAGAGAAACTGGTTGATCGATTCTTCCAGGTTTAACAATATTTTCTAAGTGCATTGCTTGACATATCTAATCAAAACATCTAAAATCTACTGCTAGAGGACACTATCAAAGACTATTTCATGTTGTTAGCAACTTTTCAGTGCTTCACATTTGAACTACATATTTGCTCTCAGCTTAACAGAGGAAGTCTGCAGAGTTCTGCACAACTGGAATAAAGGTCTGACAAACATCACGTGATCCTGAACGGATAGGAAATGCAGATGAGCAGCTTACAGCGGGTCACTTCTTATGCTTCTTGTTCTCTGCACTATTCTGGTACCCATCTACAATGTGCACTGGATTAAAACAAAAATATCACAAAGTTATTCATGTCTCTGAAGGAAGTAGGGTGAAGTACCTGATTTTGGTTGCCAAAAGAAATTGTTGCAGTCTGAATTTCCAGTCTTCTTAGTCCTACATTCATGCAGTCCTCAGTAAGGTGATTTCTCCTTCCTTATTTGCAAATGCATTACCTTGGTCATATCATAGGACCCCTGATTTTTCCATACTGCTGCAGATACCCTCTCCCTGGGTCGTGCTGCCTCAAATACCTTAATACTGTTTTGGATTTATATCATTGCATCGAAGCCCACAAGAGCAAATGTCATAATAAACAAACATAGTTTTCAAAACTGCATATCTCAAAAGGACAGTACAGTCTTCATTTATCTATTAATTTCATAACCAAATAGGTGGACCCAGGCCTAAGGCAGTTACATATGGGTTGTGTTAATTATATTTAGTTAACTGCATTAGTTACTTATACAATGATTGACATACAATGTAACGGGAATTTTGGATTTGTGGTTTGACATAAAGCAGCGCAGAATACCCTACCTGATACATAGTAGTGGAACTAGTATATATAGGTTCGTAGGTGTTTACTAGGCTAATGACCAAAAGGGCCTTTTTAAGTTTAGCCGTGCATCCCAAATCTCTGACAAGTTCTGACACCCTTGATAAGTGCAAGCATGGGCCTGGGAGATAAACCATTTACAGGTTACCTGTTTGCATTAGAGACATAGGTGCCAAACCAGGGATGAATTTCCGTTTTCCATCCAATTGTCCAAGTTGCACTTGAATTGGGTCAGGGAGGAACTCTGCTTCACATGGATGGGAAGCCTGTTCATAAATTAAATGATGTTTGAGTTCCAGTATCTTATTTGAGGCAATATTTTACTGTAGGAGACTAGGAGGACATTGATAGCTGACTGTGTAGCAGAAGTAGCTGTATTCAGGTTTGAGGTGCTTTAGCAAGTAAAGCTTGAATTTGGTCTTTCTTAGTTAAATATAGCGATGACTCCAATTTGCTGGGCCAATTTTACTAAAGCTTTTCTGCCTAATGGACTGGCTGTATGGAATCTCTGTAAAATGAGAGAGTAATGTCAGTATGAAAACATAAGTCATGTGGGAGGGTTGTGTCGGAGGGAGGGTGAATACTTGTCCTGCATCAGTTTATATGTAAAGGTGGACAGAAGTAATATGACTCATGTACTAACTGGCATCCAGTTAGATTTTGTGGGGAAGTACAGCTGTGCTCATTTCAAGGATAAAGATGAGGCTAATTTACTTTGCAGGGTGAGGTGGCTGGTAATAGTACTGGAAGCTCGTAGTTAGGTGTTGACCCTATCTGTAATAATTTCCATGCATGTTCTTCAGGAAAGGGCAGGATCCATAGCAAGACCACAGTAATGGTGCTATGAGAGTTAATGTATTGAAATGATGTCCAGATTGGTTACACCAAAAGATTACTGTTGGATACTTTTCAGTGTGCCATATAACATAGTGCAGAACTATTACTGAGGCTTAATATTGTATGTAGTGTCATTAATAAATAGTGAAAAAAGAATTAGACCCACAACAGATTCCTGTCATACTTTCAATTGTTGACTAGTTTATGCCTGAATACTAAAAGTCCTCTGAGTGAGGCAACTTGTGAACCACTGACAGGTTTAAGAGCTAAATAGCTGCACTTTAAGTATGTTAGTAGGATGTGGTGGTCCACACTTTCAAAATGTAGTCTGTAAAGATACTACTTGTGAGACATTCTTTTCCACTGAGTAGTATCTATTGCAGCATATATAACTTCTACCTGTGTACATTTCTCCAAATATTTAGGTTATTAATTCTGTGACAAGAACAGAGCTCATTCCTAGGGAATATTTAAGGTTAATGAAACCAGCTTTGCCATCCTTAGCACTCACTATGTACCCAGAACTGTCCCTTGTATACTTTATATGGGATTACTTGTACTGGAAAGATATTTAAGTATGCCTACAAATTAGTTTTTATTAAAATGAAGACAATTGCAACTTCTACGGCTGGAACTATCTATGTGTCCTTATTTTTGCATTGCTGTGGTTTCTGCTTGCACAATTAATATTTTACAACTTTATTTCTTTCAGTATGTAAGGCACTGTAATTGCTGACTGTAGCTATTTTGATAATTAATACTGATTTGGTTCTTTTCTCATCAGCTACAGTATTTTTTATTTTATTTTTTATTTTACATTTGTTGACCGGGCTAGTCCAGCTGGATATATGTCCATTTTCAGTGGAGGCCCGGGGAGAAAAGCTTCACAAATTACAACAACATAAAAGGTCAAGACAAAGACAATTACAGTATAATTTGGTACATAAGAAGTTTTAACAATTATAGTACAAGCTTAAGATTATATATTTTATATTTCAGTAGGAAAAAGGAAAAATTTATCTAAGAATAGATGAATAAGACTAATACATTTGTATTAGGAATGGTGTAGTACAAATCTTTATAACATATTACAAAATTAGATACACCTAGTAATTTATGATAAGAGATACTAAGGTCTCACAAAAACTTAAGAAAGAAAAACACTAGAGATCAATAGATAGAGTATAGAAGAACAGCAAACAAGGATGGATTTCTAGTGTTATTTAACACATAGGTTGTGATACTATATGAAGGTGTGTGATCCTTCCACAGTATATACTTATTTACATGAGAAAAAATCCTAAGGAAGGTTAAGCTCACTAAAAATTAGTGAGACAACACAAGATCATGATCATGGGAGGCTAGGAATTGTGGGAGTCTAGTTAATAGTTAGGTAGTTAGTCTGGGTTAACACAGGGGCATAGCCAGTGTGATTTGAGGTAGGGTTTAAGCTTGCTTTTAAATAAGCTGACAGAGGATATTGAGGTTAGCTGGCTTGGGAGGATGTTCCAGGCTTTACCTACTGTATTGGAGAACAAGGTGTCACCAGCTAAGTTGTTGGATTTTGATATTTGTACAAGTAGGTTATTAGCTGAGCGTAAGGTCTTGAGGTTATTTTAGGGGATGACTAGGGATGTAAGTATGGGTGTATTTTGAGGTAAATACAGGAACTTATGGGCTACTATTAATTGATTGAAAAGTATTAAATTTGGCAGCTCTAACCATCCTAACTGATTCAGATTGATACAGTGATGAGTTCTATAGGAGGACCCAGCTGCAAATCTGGCAATATTGTTGTAGGAGGATGTATGTTTACTCAGATTACTTCTACATATTTTGGTATAGATAGGGGAGGCATAGAGCAAGGTAGAGATGAGGTGGGTACGAGCAATAGTAACCCTGGCTGGAGGTGTAAGAAAGGGTTTTATTCTATAGAGGGAACCTAGTTTCTTGTTTAATATTTTTATGGTGTTATTAATGTGAGGTTCAAAGGACAAGTTGTTATCTATTAGTACCCCGAGTAGTTTGGTGGTTGGTTCAGGAGATATTATAGTTCCATCATTTGAAGTAATAGTAAAGTTAAGTGGGGAGGTTCTGCGGGTGGGGGTAAATAGTAGCATTTTTGTTTTTTTTGGGGTTAAGGATAAGACGTCTTTGTAGGAGCCAGTTTTCAACTGTACTAAAGGTCATTTGGGTTAGTGACTGAAGTTCTGATTGAGAAGCAGCAGCGCATATGAGTGTGGAGTCGTCAGCGTATTGGATACAGTCAGCTTGAGGAATTACAGAATGAAGGTCATTTGTAAAGATGGAGAAGAGTAATGGGCCTAATATAGATCCTTGCGGGACCCCTAGAGTGACGTGGGACGTGAGAATATAAAGTATTTTCCCATAGTACAGCCTGTTGCCTGTTATGTAGGTATGATTGGAACCACTGTATAGTATGGTTGTCCAATGACAGGTTTTTGAGTGTGTCTATAAGGAGGTGGTGATTCACCATGTCAAATACTTTGGACAGGTCAATAAAAACAGCTGAGGATAGAGTATCAATATTACGATTACTGTTAATATGGTTAGTGAAGGATAAGAGAGCAGAGGTGGTTCTATGAAATGGTCTAAAGCCATGTTGACAGGGTGCTAATAAATTGTGATCGAGTAGGTAGGTTAACAATTGTATGTGTATACATTTCTCCACTATTTTTGCCAAAGGAGATAGAATAGCTATGGGCCTATAATTGGAGAACTCTTTGGAGTTACCGCCCTTATGCAGGGGAATTATGTGAGAGACTTTCCAGATTAGGGGAATAGATCCTTAAGAAATAGTTCTGTTAATGAGGATGGATATGCAGTAAGCTATGACTTTAGCAGCTTTTTGCAGGTATTCTGCAGGTAATTTATCAGCAGAGAGATTAGTGGGTTTAAGTTTCTGTATGAGGTTACAGATAAGTGAAGTGGGCACTGGCTGAAAATTAAATTGATGAGAATTATTGGTAAAGGTTGTGGCAGAGCCTGGGGTGCTAGGGGATAGCTGGTTGGCTAGGGATTGTATGGTTTCAGTGAAAAAAGTATTAAATGAGTCAGCTATTTGGATGGGATTGTTGTGATCAGAGCCAGAGGGAGAGGGAGTACTTGAGCATCCAGGGTGTAGGAGGTTATTGATACCTCGCCAAAATTTATGGGGATTATTTTGGTTGGTTTGTTGTAGTTGGTAGTAGTAGTTTCTTTTATCGGCTAATATGGCTTTTTTTGTTTCATTTCTTAGCTGTCTGAATTGCAGGTGGTCTGAGGAGCTTTTTGTTGAGCGCCATTTGGCCCCTTGTTTATTTCTTTGGAGGATTTTTTCTTTGGTCATTTTGGTGAGCCATGGTGCCGGTTTGGTTCTAATTCTAACTTTGCGTAATGGGGCATGGTTGTCTAAAATGGTTAGAAATTTAGAGTTAAAGTATTTCACAGCATTATATATTGGGAGGTATTTCAGGGGTGACCAGTCACAGGTGACTAGTTGAACTTGAAAGTGAGCAGGGTTAAAATTTTTGGTAGTGCGAATAGTTCTACAGATGGTAGAGTTTAGGATGACAGTTTTTGTTCTGATTAAATAGGTAAGCAAGTGATCACTTATGTCCTCAGGGAGGGTGCCTGTTTTATAGTTTAGTTGGCGGGTATTAGTGAGTATCCAGTCAAGGGTACTAGTTTTGTTGTTAGTTTTATTGGTGCGGGTTGGGGATGTTATAGTTTGGGTAAAACCATATAAGTTGATATGAGTAGAAGGCTGCTCAGATATACAGGAGTTCCAGCAAATGTTAAAATCTCCAAATATAATGGTTTCTTGGGGGTAGTTACTTGAGAGCCAGCTGAGGATAGCCTCTAATGTGTTGATGTTATTGCCTGGGGGAAGATAGACACATGATAGATATATGGCTTTGCTTTTGTTAAGCTGAATCTTAGTTAGAAGAATTTCTGCATTGTTGCAAAGTGGAGGTTTGGAGTCTAACAAGGTAACTTGTAATCCATTCTTATAAAGTATGGCTACGCTGCCTCCTATTTTAGTGTTACGGTCACGTCTTATGATATTATAGCCAGGGGGTAGAACTGCACTGTCTTGTATTGATGGATTAAGCCATGTTTCAGACAGACAGAGGATGTCAAAGGAATAAACATCAATAAGGGCATGCAGGTGAGCTATTTTGTTATTGATGCTACGAATATTAAGATGAGCTATCAGGAGAGAGTTGGGGGGCTTGGTAAGTGTCTGTGTGATTGAATTTGTTGGTGTATCAGGCTGTGTAGCTGTGATAGTGGTAGGAGCTGGGTTAGGGTGTATATCACCATCTAACAGGGAGTGGACATGAACTTTTAGGATGAGTTGTAGAAGTTTAAAAATTAGGTTCTTATTTTTTCTAGCTAGTGGGTTACATTGAGAGATGTGATGGAGTCTATGAAATATGGCTGCTGAGTACTTAGCTGAGCTGGGGACGTTGCTAACACTATGAGTGGAGCTGGGGGTAAGGACAGAGGTGTGTGTGATGTGGGTATGCAGTCCTAGGAATCTATGGTGTTCATAGAGAGTAAGTAGATGAATGATAAGTATAATTAGGAGTAGTAATAAAGGTAAGGGTTTACAGGATCCTTGAGCCATTTGTTTAGGTTAAGGTGGTTAAATGTAGGGGTATTTGTGGATAGAGTGGTAGGGTAATGGATAAAGGTAAATGAGTGATGGTTCTTTAAGGGGAAGGAGATAGGGGTAAAGTGAGAATATAATAGAGGTAATAGCACTTTAAGGGGAGGAGTTAGAGGTTGGTCCTAATGCATAGGGGTGTGGCAGTTAGAGTATAAGTTTAGGACCACTGGGGGTGGGTGAAATTTGGGGGCAGGGTAGGGGAGTGGAGTGAGCCCGCAGGGCGAATGGAGTGGGATGAGCCACAGAGGAGTTCACCCTAGGAAAACAATCAGAGGAGCAGTAATCAAAGGTAAGTAAAGCAGCAGAGGGTAAGGTGACACAATGCCTTGATAATGGAATATGCAGAGAGGGTTGGCAGTGAAGAATATTAGAAGAAAGAAAGAATAGAGTGGGAGTATTAGCTCTTCTAGAATATTAGAATCCAAGAGCCTGTAAGTTACTTAAAATTGGAGTCAGAATGGTGGTCTAAAGGAAACTATTGCCCCCTAGTGGACAAAAGCTATATAGCAGAGGCAATATATACTGAGAAAAAAGTGCAGGGCAGTAAGCATGCTATGTATGCTTCTTCTTTCTTAATGGTTAGGATTGAATGATCTCACATGATCATTACTTCTTCATTTTCAATAGTTCTTTCAGATTCTTATTTATAATGCCTGTGAAATAACCTTATCACATTATTGTGCCTTTCACTATTTAGACCCTCACTAGTAAGTGTATCATAGTCTATAACAAGATGCACCACTGTTTCTTTTTCTGTATTGCAAAATCTCTACCTCTCTGTGTAATCTACTTTTTCTACAGATTTTATAAACCAACAACTACATTGTCCACTATCATGAGCTGCAGAGATCAGGCTTTCAATTTCACCTCAGCCATTTGTGTTTCAGTTCTTGATCAACAATTAGTTGTTCCATCAGTTCTCTGTGTTTTACAGTCTACTGGTAGGCGTTCTATTTTTCTCTTTTCTTCCAGTCATGATATTTGTATTCTTTCCTTTTCTTTTTTTATCACTTTCTGTTGCTGTTCATATTTTGTCCATTTCTGGATTGATTATCATATCTACTACCTTCTGAAATGCTTCTGCTAATCTGAACATGGATGTAGTCTTTGACTTGCTTTCTTTGTTTTTTTTTTGTTTTTTTTTTAATTAACTGAGCCATCTATACCATTTCAGGCTTATCCTGGAAAAAATGTAATACAATTTAAAAACATACTGTTACAGGAAGTTTACAAAATTTGGTTACTTTGTAAATGGTTAGCAATTCATCACTTAACACTATTGTTTAGTGATTAGATGGCTTATATTATTTATAGGTTACACAAAAATGGAGTTGAAGGAGTAACGAGTGATAAGGGGGCTGAGAAGGTGGTAGACAGGAAGTATGAAGGTTTCTTTGGTGGCTAGGCTGAGTGCACAGAAAGAAGACTGGGGGAAGAAGGCAAGTCAAGCTCCACTCAAGTAACCCGCACGCACGACTTCAACCTGGTCTGTGGCATCAATTGGACTTATGGGATGCACAGATTTGTATCCCAGAGACTCCCTCTTTTGTGGAACAGACTTCCTCTCCACGTCAAGCAGAGTACCTCATTAACCCTTTTTAAGTACAACCTAGATAACTGGATGGGGAACAGAAAATACACCCCTGGGATTCCACCTGTGTCCTGATGGACAATGGCATAGGGTGCTGACTTGTTGGAACATGGCCTAAATTCTTGGCTCGGCTTGTAAGGGCCTCAGGGCCAATAGCCTAGTAACTTCCTATGATCCTATGAGAATTAAGAGTAGAGTATAGTGTACTCAGAAAAGGCCATAGACTGTTAGAGATTTCTGGAATGGATCAGGGGAAAGGATTGTAGGTATTATTCTATGGATGTGTGCCAACTGTATTGTGATATGTGGATGGTGTGGTAGGACACTGGGTGTAAATTGTGAGTTTTTATGTGATGCCTATTTTAAAAAAGAAATTAACATTCATGTCTTTGAAGAGGAGTTTTTTTTAAGTTTGTTTCAGAATTCATGTAAGGATGTGATGGTTTTTGTGTTAGTTGAGAGTAATTCCCATATTTGTGGAGCCACATTAAATAAGCTGTGTTTTTGTCAGATGTACTTTACTATGGGGCATGTTTAGGGTCATAGAGTACTTGGCTCTTAGGCTGTCTGTGGTTGATCCTTTAGTAGGTCAGCTAGTGAAGACACTGAAGGTTTTGAAATGCAGTAGCTTGTAGGTTAGGAATGACAAGAGGAGTATGTATCTTTGTTTTATTGGGTACCACTTGGCTTTTCCTAGAAGTTTGGATCTGATGGTAACAAGAAATATGTATTCAGTCTCACAAAAAATGTTCAGAAATGATCGTGTCTCCTTCAGACCAAGGATACATAGTTTTGCCAAAACATATTTTTATATATCATTTGATAGGCATGAAGCAGCTTTCTTGTTTTCTTTTCTAGCTGATTCAACACCTTTTGGGGACAGGCAATCATACCAAAACTGTAAATTTAAACAGCAAGGACAAGTTTATTTATAGCTTGCCAACCCATAATGGCAAAGCCATTCTCAGCATTAGTTTCAGTCTAATATTCCTTACTAAGCTTTTTTCCTCGTTTGTTCTTGCTGCATTGTGGACATTCTTATATTTCTAGATATTTATATACACCCTCTTGTTCTATATAGCAGTGAGAGTGTTTTGACATTCCCTGAAAATAACAATGCCACCTTAAAATAAACAATGCTCCCCACTATTTTTCTTACTTAAGTAGGCTAACTCCATAGTCACACAAATATTGATAAAAGGCCATGGCCACCTCCATTGAAACTCCATTCCATTCCTGATCTGCAGAATCAGGATCTGAATAAAGTAAAGAATTAGTACTTCAAGTGCAGCCTAGAGTATAGCAAAACATGCCAGCACCTTCTACAGTAAAGCAGCAATCGAATTAGATGGCACTTTTGGAAAAAATATGACAAAAAGTGAAATTCATTCAGACTATAATTTGAATCATCATGACAATAAAAATACAGTTAAAACTGGCACTGATGTAAAACCATGCACCCATGATTTTCATGTTCCCTATGATCCTGCTTACATGAAGTCAATGAAACTGCATTTATTGATGGTGGGCTGTCATTTTGATCTCTGTCATCTTTTTTGCCTTTTCTCTGAGCCACACAAACACTGGTACTATAGTAATATGTGTAAGTTCTTTTCTACACCCATTCTTAAATTCATCCACATAAACCTTGATATTTGGGGTCTTCAGTGCTCATTCCCCCCTGATTCCACTAACTGTCACTACTGATGAGGACCCTTCCATGTTCTTTCTCCTTGAAAAGACAGGTGATCTTAAGCTATTTGTTGCTCTTTCATGGCTAACTCCTTTAGACCTCTGATTTCCATTGTAAAATGCAGGTCTAAAGGAACATAATGTAAATGGGAATTCTTCCTCAGCACCATAGGTTGGCTGTGTTACATCATGCAACATTGCAACTTTGATTGCCCATGAGGGAATTAAAAGTTTAGACTGCATGCAAAAACTCAAGGCCCAAAAGTTAAGAAGTACTTTATAAGCTGAACTGGCAGCAACCTCTAACCAGTGCAGATCTCATAGCAGTGGAGTAATGTGACAGGAATGAGAATTCTTAGTCTGTAATCCCACTGCGGTATTCTGCATTCACTGCAGCCACACCAGATCACCATCTGATGGCCCAAGTTAAAGAACGTTGATGTAACCCATGTAGGAATTATCAGTATGTAGATCTCTGCATCCATATCCAATGATGCAATAAAGTTCTGGATTTGGGAGATGCTTTTTTAGAGGAAAGTGGAAAGCCTTAATAACAGCCAAGACTTGGTCTTTCAGTATCAAACTGTCAAAAAACACACACGGGTTATATGCCTGAGAGACAAATTCCAGTATATTTTCCACCATACATTACAAGGGAAGAAAGGAGAAGAATATGCAAACAACATTCTGTAGCATAAAAAGTAATGCCTTAGTCTTTGCCAGACCATGCCTTTATCAACTGTCAATCATCCAATGGAAAACAGGCTTAAGGCAGTCTTTAAGTATGGTAAGGTCTGACCCACATTTCGGTAAAGCTGAATATCATCACTGTATGACTGATAAAATAAACCACTCCAAGAATAGCAACAATGCTAAGAATGAGCCTGGAGCATCCAACACTCAAGAAGGAAGGTTCTAGGAGACTTAACCCCTGAAACCTCCACCCGTGAGTGGCCCAAAAGATAAGAGGCAAGCTAGTCCAGCATGGCATGACTAAAACTCAATAAATTATTAATATGTTCTGTGAAGATGACATGATCAACGCTATCAAATGCCACTGAGGGAGATCGACAAGGAACATGATAGAATGTTATTGTTGTCTAGCAATGAGAAGGCCACTAACAACCTGAATAAGGGTTGTCTCTGTAATATGCCTGATTAAAAAGTAGATTAGCATTGGTCAAAAATGCAATGAGATGTTAGATAAGACTGCATTTCTGTGTAAACCACTTTCTCAACAATCCTATCTATAAAAGGAAGATTAGAAATATGACACTAATTGCCAGGGAGGTTGAGCTCCATAGACGGTTTCCTGGGAATGGGGATAACCAATGCCTCTTTTAAACAGCAGAGAAAAAACTTCTCAAAAAAGACTGAACAATGTAGTGAATAACTTGTCCTAGTGAATTAAAGCAAGCTTTTACTAGCCTAATTGGACCAGGATCCAACCTGCAAAAGGTAGATACAAAAGACAAATCCACATTTATGACCTCATCATAGACAACATAGCCACATTAAGCCCAGCAAGAATCAAGCAGTTCAAGGGCACATCCATTGCAACTCTATGAACATGCTTTGGGGAAAGGTCATTCTGATCTTGGCATTCTTCTCAGCAAAAAAATGTGACGCACAACTTACCCGCATTTGAAAGAGCTTAACAGCATATGTTTGATGCAGATAAGGTATCCTCATACCTGAGATCTTTATCTAGTTAGCAGAATAGTGGTTGTAAATACTAAGCTTCCTCTCAGACAGCCAGTCCTACACCAAGAGCATTCAAACCATCATCCAAATCTATATTCTGTCTCAGAACTCATGATTATACTGCAGCTTCTGACTAGCAGTCGACCTAAGACATGCAAAAACTATAGCTATTGTAATGACAACACTACTTACAGCCTTACTGTAGGCTACAACAAGTGGATCTGGAGCTTTGCCACTGCTCTGATTCGGAAGCTGATCAAAAAGGAATATTAAAATGCCATCACTGCTGTCCTGAAGATCCCTGCAAAGGAGCATCTGAATATCTAGTGCTGTAACTGGTCATTGACCAGCCCTGCAGTGAACTAGGTTCATGGGCAGAAAAGACAGCTGTCATCAGGGCACTGTTGTCTAGACCAGTCCAATAAGTATTCAAACATAAGTTTTAAAGTGGTAACAACCTGAATAAAGCTGAAACTTATGAAAAACAAACACTAAGAAATTTCATAGCCAGTTCACTGGACATCTTAGGTACTGAAATCCTCCAAATAAACAAATAAGAGGATTTGTGCAGTAATTCCATGAGAAGTTCATAACCTCCTGCAGAAATGATCACAGATTACTAGGAGGACAATAAATGAAGAAAAATCTGCAAGGACATACTGAAAAGTTTTTTGCACACAATACTCATTTGGCCCAGATGAACAGAGTAATGGCCATTCCAATAATACCTTGCCTAAGGCAGTGAATAACCCACTAACCAGGAAGAATCACACTCAAAAATGTAGTCTGATGTTAACGTCAAAGCAGATCTCCAATAATGAATGCCAGATTTAGGATATGCAGCAAATCTAAAACAATAGTAGACTTGTATCGCATCAGTCAGGTATTAGATAACACAGCACTGTCTGATAGTTTGAATAGTGGATTAAGGCTATGAACTGCTAATGAGGTCTTCTGTAGTCCAGAGTTTGATTCCCTTACCCTATATTTACCTACTGTGTGACTCTGAGCAAGTTACTTAACCAGACAGTACTCTGAGGCAATTTGGAATTTGGACTAAGTTCCTCAGTGGTTTCCTGGATCACATGCCTAGAAATTACATATGAAGCTATGAACTTGTGGGTAAGGTCATAAGAACAGCAGATCCTCATTAAAGGTCAGAGATAAAAATCTGACATCCAAGGTACCACTGCATGACAGAAACTGTTGTAATGGTGCTTCACCATAGGATAGAGCACACAACAGGAAGCCTACTGTCCACCTTTCATGGTGACTATTGACAACCCCCTAGCCTTCTGTAAATGGAAGAAACAGAGGGCCCAACCATTGCAGCACAAAAACAGAAAGGGGTAAGAAGAAAGTCCCTGGAATGACAGATCCCCTCCCTATTTAATGATATGAAAACTAGAAAACTGAGTGAGCAGCCAACATGAACTCTTGTGATAACTGGGCAGATGACAAAATAAAAATTGGCTAAGACAAACTCAGTAACATTGCTGAAAACATAACTCAATGATCGCTCAGCAAGTGGTACCTCAAAGATGACACAGAAGTCCAGTTAAAGGTCTCAATTAAGTCTTGGATGAGGATACTAAAACTAAGTAACCACTGGTTCACTGATTTTTGATTATCAGAAAAAAGGATATGTGAGGTATAGATAACCCTATAGTAGAGTCTGTTTCTTGTTTTTAGAGGCAGTGCATCAGGAGAATAGTCCCACGGGCAGAAATGAAGCATCCACCAGAATCCTACAGTCCCTTTGACAGCTATTAAAGCTGTGGTGTGAGCTTTAAATGCAAAGATTCTGTTTCTGGAAACAAGGAGAAATTTTCTGGTAGGATAGAAGATGAAATAACAGATGGCCAATAGATCTAGAGGGAAAAAGTGGGCTAAAGAACAACATGGGGTTAAGGTGAAAGTGCCATGGGATGGCCTGATATGACCAGTTATTTTGTAATTAAGAGTTTGCTAGAAGGTTGGACACAGAATGCATTACAGTAGTCAGATGCAAGGACTGACTGGCCCAGAGAAATTAGTAGCTGTGTAGTGGGTATCCTCACTGCCTTACAGCACTTGTGGCTCTGGTTTTGCTCTGGATTGGAGTGTCTTCTGTATGAAGTCTGCATGTCTCTCCTGTTGGTATGGAGTTTCATTAGGTGCTCCAGTTTTACCAAATTTGCCCTAAGATATTCCGTTATCCAGATACCTGGTGAAGCCTTTAATTTATTAACTTAAAACTTAATAAACACACAATGACAGAGATACTGTAATTATGAATTTTACTTACTTGTTTAATGTTATGCTGGCAATCCTAGCCATGATATATTATTTATTTATTTATTTACATTTGTTGACCGGGAGTGTCCGACTGGACGTAGGCCCATTTTCAGTGGATGCCCGGGGAGAAAAGCTCCACAGTTAAAATAAACAGACAGTAGTTACATTGGATTACATAGCGATTAACAATTTAACATAGCAATTAATTACAAACATATTTACAGATGAAGAACATAGTACATCAGTAGACAACTAGAATCTTTATCTGCGAAGTACATAGCAGACATTAACAAATGTTACAATAAGAAGTTCCTGCTGTATAATAAGTACTAGGCTTATGAGCATCTAAGCTTGCTATAATCAAGGTAGTTAGTGGGGTGGAAAGAAAGGTAGTGGTTGGATGGGGTGGTTGATATTAGAGTGGGAGTTGCAATGGCATAGCCAGCCTGCTAGGTTATTATTATTAGGTGCGCTTTTAGTAAGGTTTTGAAGTGGGTGCATGATGGTACGGAGGTAATTGTGGGTGGTATATGTGTATGCATCCTCAAGCTCTTCAGAATGCATGCATGATACTTCCTTCAGCTTTACATCTGAGAGGAAAACAAACATGAACAGTAACATTAGGCCCATCGCTCAATACTGTGAGTTTCATTATACAGATATAGCTTACTCATACCAATGAGCTGTTATTGTCATTCTGAATCTGTATCATTTAATACCAAGTATTATTGTACTGAAACACTGGAATCACATGGTGTGACCCATAGCTCTCAACTTTTTGCTCATAAATTCTGGATAAAGACAAAAAAACGGGATGATCAGTATGGACCAAAATCAAGGACAATTTTGAAATATTACTGTAATTTAATTAAAATGTTAATAGAACAACAAGTTTTGTGTGAACTTGCATTTTCTGAAGAATAAGGAGTATGAAGCACTAATATCAGCATTATTGACTTATTTTAATCCTCAGCCTAGAAAATGAAACATTTTATGAGAGACAGCAAAAATATGTGGCAAATCAAGGAAGTTCTCCAAAATCAGGGACAATTGAGAGGTATGGTATAGCCACATGATAAGCTGGTGATTGTTGGGTAGGTAGATGAATGGAAGTCAGCAAATGACATACACTCAACAACAAAGTGCCCAAAAACTGGTTCATGAATGCTCAAACAGTAAGAGTAACTACAGGCAGATCCACCAGGCATGCTATGCACCACCTATGCAAATAAATGTTATGGAGGTGATGTGTGCAATCAAGATGGAAGCTATATCTATGTCTGTGATAAGTGTAGGATGCGGTATGCCATAGAGTAACCCCCAATGCACTAGTCTCCTACAGCTATCACAAGCAAAGACACACCTTCTATCATGGCAACAGCACCACCATGCCTCATATTTATATGAGTGGTATGTAGTTCCTAGATTCATCAGTGTTTACTAGGCTAATGACCACAAGGGCATTTTTAAGCCTAACCATGCATCCCAAATCTCTGACAAGTTCTCATACCCTTGATAAGTGTAAGCAGGGGCTTAGGAGATGAAACATTTACAAACACAAGCCTGGGAGATGAACCATTTACAGGTTGTCTGTGTCCATTGCAGACATAGGTGCCAAGCCAGGGATGAATTTTTTGTTCCCATCCAATTTTCCAGGTTAAACTTGAATTGGGTTAGGGAGGAACTTTGCTTTACATGGATGGGGAGCCTGTTCCAGAGAAGGGGTAGTCTCTGGGATACATACCTGTCTCTCCAGCAGGTCCTATTTATATCACAGGCAAGGTTTAAGTTTTTAGAATGGGCAATTCTGGTGTAGTTTGTTTTGCAGATATGCAGGAGATCCATCAGGGTGGGGTCTGACAATGCCTTTTATGCCAGGCATAGATATCCCTTCAACAGCTGGTAGGAGACATAATACAGGGATAGGACTTTGAGGGGGACTGCATATGACATGTTACTTACCCCTGTATTCTTTTGGTGAGAAACCTCTGTAGATGTTCTAATTGCTGGATGTGTCTGGTTAGGTACATACCGAAGGGGGCATTGTACATCTGATGAATGCTGAATACAGTAGAACAATGGCCTCTTTGTACCTAGATGCCATACCTTTGTTTATAAGATGCACAACATAAAATGGTTTCCTCACTACTGTAGACACATGATGGTCAGCGGTTAGATTACTGTCTATATGTGCCCCTAAGTCCCTGACTACTGAGTTGACTCTTAGGAGTGTGTTGTTAATATCATAGTTACCATGGTGGTTGACATCTCAAAGGATACTATAATGCATTTCTTGGTATTTAGTTTCAGTCCATGGCTCAGACACAAGTTATTTGTCTGTGTTATCCCTTCCTGAAGAACATTAGCATCGGTGGGGGATTCTATGACTTCTCCTAATTTGCAATAGTCTGTACATTTTGGCAGCCAAAGACCCTTGATATTTGGCCTTAACTTCAGAGAAGTAAATGCTAGGACTGATCCTTGAGGGACTCCAGCCTTTTCACAGAGATGGGTTCCCCAATTCTAACTTCCTGAGTCCTGTCTTTGAGCTAGCTGGCTATCTACTGGGTGATGCAAGAGTTTCTACTTAACCTTTTAAGGTTACCAACAAAGCCTGAGTGCAGTATTCTGTCAAATGCCTTTGCCGGGTCAAAGTAGGCAGTGTGAATCATTTTGCCCTTATCCATTGCTTTGGTGACCTTGTCAAAGAAGTCCACCAGGTTGAGTAGTCATGATCTTTCCTTGCCAAAACCAAACTGGATTGGGTCCAGTGGCGTTTCCCTATGTCATTATTGATCATTTCCAAGATAATTCTTTTCATGGCTTTGCATATGAGATTAGTGAGACTTATGCATCTGTAATTTCCAGGGTTTGGAGATGGCCCATCTTTGTGCAGAGGGATAACTGTTGCTGTTCTCCATTAGTGAAGCATGAAGCCTGTTCAGAGGCTATGTCTAAACAGCAATTCCAGAGGGCCTGATTGGTCATATCACATGCTATTTAGAAGGAATCATGGGATAATGCCTGGGCATCAATGCAGTCTTCTTGGCCTTAGAAAGAGCATTGAGTACCTGTTCCTAGTGATAGCAGGAGGAGTTATATTTGACTGTATTTCCTGAGGGAAGGTTGAGGGGGAGAGAAGGGAAAATTTAGAGCTGAATTTGTTGGCCAGTAGGTTTTCTATATCTTCTAGTTCAGTATAGGTGGCTCCATTAACAACGTGCTCTGCACACAATTGCGTATTGCCTTTGAGGTTGCGGACAAAGCTGAAGAATGTCTTGTGGTTGTCCCTGGCCTGGGAGGCAAAATTTACCTCAAATCTGGCTTTGGCAGAATGTATTTGTCATCTGAGTTGTTTGTTTAGTTTGATAAGAGTACTTTTATCCTGCTGGGTGGTACACATCCTAATTTTTTTCCATGGTTTTCTTCCTTTTATTATACAGCTTATTGATGTTGTGACTCCATCAGTGTGGCTTGTTTTTTGAGTTAATTCTGTACTTCCTCCTGGTGGGTACAGTTGCCGCTATGCAGCTATTAACATGCTTCTATGCGGTTTCTGTAGTTTCACATAGGCAGTAGTGTTGTCAGGGTTTATGGGGGCTTGAAATTTTTGCCAGGTTATTAGTAGGAAGTTAGCGTTAGAGTAGTTCCTGAACATTCTAGGGTTAGCTGGGGCTCAAGGTTTTATTTTTACTTTAAAGGAGACTGTTTTGTGGTATGATCATACCAGAGAAGACATTACAATAGGGGGGTGTGCATCTCTCTCCCATATTAGCGAGGGCCAGCTCCAGTATGTTTGGACCCCTCTTTGGTGTATTGATAATCTTTTCCAGGGAATTTCTGGGTGTTATATATGACAAAGAGTGCGTGTATGTGTGTGTGTGTGTGTGTGTGTGTGTGTGTGTGTGTGTGTGTGTGTGTGTGTGTGTGTGTGTGTGTGTCTGTGTGTTTGTGTGTGTGTGCGCATGTTTCTCTGTGTAGGTCTGCCTCTCATTCCCCTTACTGTTACTATATTCATTGACTGTTCCTGTGACCCTTTGTTGGTTGCATGTAATTTTGCCTACTCCTGTAGTTGGTTTCCTGTCTTTGTAAACCAGTCAGTGACTTGATAAATGATCACACATGTGATATACTTTAGTTTCTCAAAGTAGTAACAAACAATATAAAAATATTGCCCAGTAGTGACCCATATTACTATTAAAAATAATTAATGATATTCATTTCAGTATATCCTGCTGTTTATAGTTAAGCAATATGCACTCCCTCACTTTAAACATTTAACTTCTGTGTTTGGCTTCCTAAAGCACTCTGGTCAGTGTCTCTGTTGCTCTACTACATTTTGAGCTATGACTTGGTAGGCTCCTTAAGGTGCCTTTTGCTGGAAATGCTACAGCAGCAGTATCATGATCACGTGATGATGCAGAATTGATTTGATTATCATTCCCTTCCTCACACAATGAGTCAAGGTCCAGGATGTTTACCCTTAGGGTCATCCATTCAGCAGTCATAGTCAGGCATCCATCTTTGTGTAAGACTTCTGTTATCTATTGCCTGACAAAGAATATATCAATTTATTCTTCAGGTGATGCTTCAAAGCTTAGTCATTTAGCACCTGATTTGGGAAATTTAATTGTTGACAACTTCACGCTTCATGTATTCTTCAAATACCTTATCGATATCAACAGTATTCATTACAGTCCTTGAAACAATTTGGCCAAGTTGCAATTTGTTAGTTATGTAATATATGAACGTGTTGTCCATTTTTAGCATTTTTCATAGGCCCCTCATTTATGTATTAAAGTTACATATTGTACACTCTTTATTGTGTATCTGATTCAGCGAAATCCAGACTGGAACATAAATTCTAGTTCAGGAATAATATTGCTGGCAAAGTACTGAAGATTAACTAAAAAAAAACTGCAATATGGATAAATGATCTGTCCTGTTTTATTGGAACATACCGCTGAGGCTCCTAGCTTTCATGACTTCCTGGAACATTGCTACAGATCTTTCACCCAATTCATGTGCAGATGGGTATTGAGGTGCAGATGTAAAAGGTATTAATATATATTTCTTTCAGGAATGTTTCAAATTCTTCTGATATGAACTGTGTTCAGTTATCACTAACAATCTGCTCAGGTAATTATTCACTGTTATTTATTTACTGACATTTCTTTATCAGGAAACTTTGACTGGATAACTGTATATATTTTCAGCCGAGGCTGGGGGAGAAAAGATCTACAAATAAAAGAACAGAAAATACAAGTACATAAGTGAAAATTGACGTAATAATACAATATACTGTAAATACATAGATGAATACAAATAGTAATACACATGACGTAGAATAATACATACTATAAATGTGAGAGTTTATTACTCACTCACAAAGCAAATCTCAGAGTGGAATATTCAAACAGTGGATAAGGAGGAGGAAGGGAAGGGAGACAATAAGTGGAGCAGATATGGGAAGCACGAAAAATAACGAGTTAAAGCAAGAATAAGAGTAAGAAAAAAAAACAAGGAAAAAGAGACATAGGATGTATAAAGGTATTAGAGGAGTAGGAGTTTAAATTTTTAGCCAGGAGATCAGCAAGTGCAAAGCCAGGAGTCTTACAGGAATTTTGCTATTTGCAGGTTAAATAAATGAATGTTATATATTGCCCTGATTGGTGCACCAATGGTATTCCAGACTTTTGCTACACAATGCGAGTACAGACATTGACCACAGTTTTTGCAAGGCTTATAGATGTCAAGTAGATTTTTGTCAGAAGATCGAAGGTGATGATTTGGGATGTAGTGATGAAGAACTACACTCATAGCTGGGCAAGAAGTGGGATGAAATATAATTTTGTGTGTAAAGAGAAGTTGAGTATAATTTAGTTGGTGGGATAATTCAAGTCAGTTTAGACTTTTGGTGCAGAACAGTCATGTGTTCTGTGACTTGTATTAGCTGTAAATCCAGATACCTTTTTGGAACTCTGCTCTAATTTAGATTTTAAGATGGCCTGAATGTTTGTCAAGATGAGAGAACCATATAATAGAGAGAGGGGTAGGTATGTAGTGGCAAGGATGACTCTGGTGCTTGCAGTAAGTGACTTTTTTTGGCTGTATATAGCATTCCTAATTTTTTGTGATTTTTTTTTTATATTGCTTTGTATGTGAAGGTCATATTTCAGGTTTTCATCTATTGTAACCCCCATCAGTTTTTTATGGGTCACTACTTCAACTGGTGTATTGTTTAAGGATGGCATTTTAAAGTTATGTTTATGAGTTAGTGATCTGGAGAACAATAAAAGGAGCTTGGTTATATTTGGATTAAGAAGGAGTCAATAGTTACAAAACCATATCTCGATAGAGCTAAAGGCATGTTGGGTAATCTTTTCTACATTTTCTAGATTGCCTGAGAGGCAGATAAGGGTGGAACCATCTGCATACTGTACAAGGGATGTTTGCTGTATAGCAGTATGAAGATCGTTTATAAAGATATTAAACAGTAGAGGGTCAAGGATAAAGCCTTGAGGGACACAAGTAATGATGAGCAGATATCAGGAAAGGGTAGAATTCCATTTGACTGCCTTGTAGTGTTCTGATAAGTAATTATTAAAGCACTGGACTTAGTAGGTTGTGAGACAGACACTGTGGACAGTTGTAGTAGGAGACTTATTTTATGAGGCATAATGATGAAAGCCTTTGATAAGTCTAGGAGTAACGATACAAGTTTACCTCTATCTCTGGCTTTATTTATGCAATCTGTAAAATTTAGGTGGGAAGTCATTGTGCTATGCCAGGTCTAAAATCATGTTGAGTATTGTTTAGTAATTGTTACTTTAAGAAATGCTGGAATAGTTGTTTATGAACACATTCTTCCAATATTTTTAAGAGGGTGCGATAAGATGGCAATGGGTCTGAAATTCAATATCTCAGTAAAAGTACTACCTTTGTGGAGAGGGACGATATTTCATTTTTCCTGATTATTGGAGTAAGGGATTCCTGTACTGACTTGTTTGTAAGGATGGAGACTGGATATACAATGGTATTAGCAACAATGTTGAGGTATTCTGCAGGAAGGTTATCTGCAGAGGGTGATCAGGGTTTAAGTTTGTATAGTATTTTTATGAAGGAGCTGGCAACTGGTTTTCATGTGAGGATGAGTATATTAGTGGATGGGGGGTGTCAGGAAAAGATTCTTTGGTGAGGGCAGCTATGCTATCAATGAAGTACTAGTTAAACTTAATGGTTGTTTAAAGGGTCAAGGACACTGTCAGTTCCAGAATGTAAAATTTGTTTAACAGATGACCAGAATTTTTTGGGGGTTATATCTATAATTATTTTGTAAATCAAAATAACCTTGCTTTTTACTAAGGTTGACCTGGTTTTTGGTAAGGTTACAAATTTATTTAAAGCACTGTAAGTTTTGTGAAGTTTTCAATTTAAGAAAGCTAACGGATTTCTTGCAAAAGTTTTTAATATGATAATCTCTTCAAACAATGTTGTCTCCATACAGACTACTTCATGCCATTTTAAATGTTTATCCACTGCAGGTAGGAACAATGATCTATAAAAGTATGCACTAGTGCTCACTTCACGTACAAAAACATATGCAGTGTTACTTTTGTCTAATTCCTCATTATGGTATGCTGAACTTGTTTGCATCACCACTGTATATGCCAGTTATGTTATTTTGTTTGTACTATTACACTAAGGTTCATCATTTGTTTCTCAGTTAGTCCTGCTAAATAAAATGCCTGCTCCTCTGTTCAGTTTATGTGCTGATGCTTACTAATAATATAATAAAATCTCTATAGTTTTTGTACTTCTAATGCATTCTGTGTACTATTCATGGGAGCTTTTATTCATCTGGGTCTCTACTAATTGTACACCATGGCCTAGATGGACAACCCAGTCAACAAAACAAAAAATAATAAATAAAATGAAGTCAATGTGAATTCACTGCCATAGTACAGATGGTCATTCTCAAAGATGAGTGGTAGATTTTGGGCACTTTGAAATCCAGTACATATTATGTCCTGGCCTTCAGTTTCCATGGTCATCACACAGAGCTTCGTGCAACCAATTTAATTTTACTGTTACTGGGTTCTCTCTAATGTATAATATACAACACTGGGTATATAGGGTGGGTGAAATCAATATTCAGGAGTCACTTAAAGTTCTTTCCTAGTAGCAGGGGTCAGGTATTACAAGTTATCAGCTCTAGACCATTCTTTTGCAACTAATTCTTACTCTTGTGACAATATTGAGTTAGGCAGCATTCACCATGGGAAACAGAATTAAAACTGATGGATCCATGCATCCACAGTTGTTGGTTCCGAGGGCATTTCATAATGCAGTTGTGCTACTGCATCAGCGTTTCTACACAGACTTGTTCCTTTGGGTGCCATACTTTTTCATGAGTCTACAGGTTGATGGATATGTTTCCAGTGTCAGAACAGGTTGAATGTTTCAATTGTCAGATGCAGGAAGAAACAAATACTGCAACATTAAATGTAAGAAAAGTGGAAGTGGTGCCTAAAAACTGTCCAGATTTTCACAGAATGTCAAGATTTTTGCCTCATATTTTTGGTTTATTCCTCAGAAAATGTTTGGTTTTCTGGATATTTTTGGCAAATCATCGAGGACTAAATGTAGTATATAATGAGAGGCATTTGAGTTTTAGACTTCATATCCTTCAGAAAATGTATGTTAACACAAGAACTTTTATTCTAGCAACTTTCTAAGTTTATAAGAGCAATATTTAAAATCTGTCCCTAGTTTGGGGGCTTTGTCCTCCCATTATATTTGGCTTTGTCCAGATTTTTTGTGCCAAGAGGTTGAGAGCTATGAAGAGAGTATTAATGCCAACATTTTAATTTTATACTGGATGTTTGTCATTGTGTGTGTGTGTGTGTGTGTGTGTGTGTGTGTGTGTGTGTGTGTGTGTGTGTGTGTGTGTATATGTGTGTGTGTGTGTGTGTGTGTGTGTGTGTGTGTGTGTGTGTGTGTGTGTGTGAGTGCCTATGTGTGCGTGTGTGTGCGTGTGTGTGTGTGTGTGTGTGTGTGTGTGTGTGTGTGTGTGTGTGTGTGTGTGTGTGTGTGTGTGTGTGTGTGTCTTGTTTGGTGGTACTATTAGAAAAAGAGTGTATAATAACCTAAAGTGTAGGTTGGGGTCAGTTAGGGGTATGGTTAAGTTTGGCACACATGAGTGTGGTGGTACAGGATATGAAGCTACCATTTGCCCTTGTAATATGCACTTTCTATGATGCCTCCTTACTAATTCTGTCCTACCCCATCTTGTCTGCATGCCTATCCCCTTTTGTTATCCTGCCATCCTGGTAATGCAAGACCTTTGTGTGTTGGTGTGTTATATCTACTGCTCTGCTGGCCATTTGTGGTGTTGTTGGGGTTGCTGACCACTGTATGCATGCTGGGTCTGTGTGTCTTGTTTGTGCCCCTCTCATATCTGTCTGTACTCTATAACAAGTTTACTTCCACAAAATCCATTTCTGCAGGCTTCCATTTACACCTCTGTCTCTCTGCTGACTTTTGCTCAGGTGGCAGTTAGTGCTGTGGCCATACAAAGTACTGCATTCTCTTGTGACTACACTCACTTATTGGCCATTCATTGTTCACGTTTCACAAATCCTTCTACCAACAAAAACTCCCATCTGTATATTGACTGGTTCTTTGCTTGCATCCCTGCCCATAATCTAATCCCTTTTGGTATTACCACAAAACAAGTGAAATTCTGCACAAATTCACAGCTGTATTGAGTGTTTTTTTAGTTACACTGTTTTATGTGCACTTAATAAGAAGATAAGTTAAACTCCTGATTAATTGTTTTAGCTACTTGTTATGCAAACAATCTTATTTTAATATACAGTCTTATTTTAATATATATATATATATATATATATATATATATAAATAACTAGAGCCATGGTGATAGGAGAAGTTTAACTATGTTATTATGCACTTACTTTCCAGAACCAGCTACCTGGATTTTTTTTCTTTCCTGGAAGACATCAAGCAAGAATCTTACCCCAAAACATACCCGTCAGCAGCTATGATGTGTGGAAACTGTATTCATTTAGTAAATCTATCATTGTTCTCAACTCTTGATGAACAACATACTTGCTTAATAAAAAGTTTTGGTGACTGCACTGCTTTATATCTTCATATACATCTATCATCTAAACAGGGCAGCTGTTTGGTATGGAGGGAGGAAACCCTTACTGTGTCAGAAGAGACCTTGGTTCAGGTAGGACGCCCAGTCAGTGGAGTAGCTGGCTGAGGGGACGAGTAGCTTAAGGGCCAGGATAGGTTTCCTGTTTGGCTATTGCTACCAGTGGAGGACAGAGGTTCTAACTCAGGCAAACAAAAGTATAAGGGAAGCATAGGAAGATCATCTTCAGGAGGAGGCTTGGTATTAGATTTATAGAAACTTTAATTATGTCACAGCATGTCATGTGCAAGGGTGGGTTAAAGCTAGGCCAAAATGGGAATAGCCTCCCCTTCTATCAGAATAGTACCATAATAAGACATGTTATCTTTTCCCTGCTTTGCTGTGAAGACTGAGGCATGAGACTGGGACACAACAGATGGATATACAACAGCATACCACAACAAAAGTGAACAAAGGTGTGTCACCTAAGTAGAAGTTGCAGGGTTAATGTGGAATGTAAATAGGTAAGGAGCACCTACAAAAAGAAAGTCCATTCCATAGTAATTAATAAAAATAAAGTTACAAGTAGTTTTCTTATAGAAAAGAAAACTTATAGTAAAAAATGTACAAATAGAATTTAAACCATGGAAAGGATGGTACATTATGAGCGCAACTTAAACATGTAAATAAGGATTTAGAGTCTTGATACATAGGAATCATAGAATGTTCAACACTACCGAGTCTTATGACCAATGTACCTTGCCAGTTCCCACCCTAGCCTATACCTCCCCTCTGAAAGAGGTCTAGGCCAGTCAAGCCTGGTGAGAATTTATGAATGCCCATTCAGTTATCCAGGTCATGACTGAAAGAAGACAATGTACCACACTGCTTTATCTGCAAGTGGACTGTATTCCAGAGGTGAAGAATATGCTGAATCTGTGTCTCTATCTTGTTTTGGTAATCTAGTGTTTATGGGACTGTTTGATTTGTGAAAGTACACGCCAGATCCTGGTCTACTGGGTACCTGATTGCTCAGAAGACAAGGCAAGACATAGTTCTCCTGTAAGTAGCCTTCCTATAAGATACGGAAAACAGAGACAATGCTTCCAGTCTTCTGGTACTGTAGGGATTTTTAAACACATGATTATTTTTGTTAAGAACCTTTGGTTTCTTTCCAACTGTTTAATATGTCTGATGAGGCACATCCCAAATTGGCCATTGTATTCTATAACAGGTCTGAGCGGTGCTGAATTTAAGGATGCAATAAGTTCTTTAGAGCTGGATGAAGTTCCCTTTGCAATCAGCTGTGCTAAGTAGAAAGAGCAGCTGATTATCTAGGGCATCAGCTGTGCCAAGCAGAAGGAGTTCTTGACAATCATTACGTGATGATCAAAGGAGAGGATCCCCAGATCTCTATCCACATTTCATTTTGAAGTGGGGTATTGTCAATGCAGTATGCCAGAGGGATGATTTGTCTGTCAAATGTGATAAATTAAATACTAAAAAATGGAACATTAAGTCCAGTTTTGACACACCAAGCTTTTATAAGTGTAAGTTCCCACTGGAGGGCTTCTGTGGCAGAGGAACATTTGACAATGACTCCAAGTTTGCAGTCATCCGGAAGCTTGCTTAGGTATAAGTCTTGGTATTCAGTCTGTAGATTAGAGATGCAAATACCAAACAAAAGTAACCTTCATGTTCTTTCATACGGCCCCTGCCACCTACACCATGTAGGTTCTGTCTTTTAACCAGTTTGCTATCAGTCTTACCAATAATAGTCCATGTTTAATGCTTTAGGTTTATTAATTATACTAGCATGAGGGATGAGGTGAAATACTTTGGCCAGATCAAGGTAGACTGTGTGTACAGTTCGACGGCTGTCAACAGCTTGTGTTACCTTTTCAAAGTAATTTACAATGTGCATTAACCAGGATCTACGGATCTACCTCTTACAAAAACAAACTGCTACAGATATAACCTTGTGAGATTTTTAATATCAATGTTAATAAAGGCTGTTATAATGTGTTCCATGGCCTTACAAATGAGGTTTGTTAGGCTGATGGGCCTATAGTTCCTGGGATCGGTAGCAGGACCACCTTTATGGGGTGACATCACCAGTCCTGTATGCCATACTTCTGGGACTGGGCCTATAGATAGACTCAGGTTAAATAACTTATGGAGAGGTTCCACCTAGGCATCTGTCACACTATTTAAAAAACAGCCAGGTATGCTATCTGGTCCCACAGAGAAAGTGATCTTAGTCCTGGACACCATTTTCAATACACATTCTTTAGTGATGATGGGGTATTTGAGAGATAGGGGAATCATATAGCTTTGGACAGTCATCTAAGGAGTGAAATTTGCACTAAATTTTCTGGTATATTAGCAATGTTCAACGGGTCCAAGTAGGTTTTGCCATTTAGTATTAGTTCTGTACATTGCTGAATGTTGTTTCTTAGTTTTTTAACATAACCAAAGAAGGATTTGTAATTGTCCTTGGTTTCAGATGCCAGCCTGATTTCATGTGCTGTTTTAGTAGATTTAATAGTATTGTTTAAAGTCCGAGTCCAGTTGTTAATATTTTCATTGGCTTGGAGGTCTTTAGATCTGTTGTGTGCTCTAATGAGTTCCCTCCTTTTACTGTAGATTTTATTTATGTCGGTTGAACACCAGGGTAGTTTGCTTTTAAATTCCCCATTGTATTTGGATCTGGATGGACTGCTAATTTTATAGATTTATTTGTGTAGGCATAAAACTCCTTTGCAAATCTATCTGCTGAGTTGATGTCTGAAGTAATGCTGTTAGTAAATTTTGAGATTAAAGTGAGGGGAAAGGTTACTAGATTACAATCTGACTTAATCACATAGGGAGTTACTAGCAGAGTTCTGCATGATGACACTACATTTGTAAGTATCAGGTCAAAGATATTTTGTGCTCTAGGTGGGTTGGTACCAGTCTGGTCCATTGAGTTTTTATTTATTATATCTTAAAACTTCTGAGAATATCCTACGGTGGAGGTGTAAGTACTCTAGTCCATTGACTGGTAGTTGAAGTTTCAAAGAATGATGATTTTTTTTAATTTATTGGAACTTCATCCATAATGTTTTGGAAATTGATATGAACTTCTGGGGTCACAGAATGTGTCCTGTATAGGCAGTGAGCTACTAGATGATTTTATTTAGTGTGATTTTGAGTTCAGTTATGGGACTCTTCCTAGAGGTGATATGCTGTCTGACAAATATGGATATGCCACCAAACTTGCCAGTGAGTCTGAAGGTGTGGTAGATGCTAAATCCAGGTACAGAGGATGTGATTTCTAGGCATTCAAACCTACAAATATATGAATGCCTTCCAAATACAGAAGTGGTTCAAAGTCATGTAGCTTGTTATTTAGATTTCCAGCTTTGAGATGAGCCACCTTAATTTGGTCCTGTTTTTTTTTTATTGAGATGTGTGCTATGTTGGAATGTTCATTAACTGAACCTTGCCTAAAAAAGTCACTTTGGGAACAGTAAAGACTTTAGTTAATATGCAGTAGCTTTTGAAGAAGAGGTGTAGACCATCCTTTGCAAAGCTAACAAATGTCTTGTTCTATGCTGACACATACTGGATCCCCCGTAAATGACACCAATTTTTTATCCAGTTGTTAAAACTGATTATCTGTTCTTGGTACCTAGGCATTATCTGCAGAGAAGGGAATATTTCACTCAGTCTCATGGTCTTGCCTGTAGTTGTGACATGCATAGAGGGCTCATACATGCCCCTTCATCTTTCTCAGGGTTTTTCACCCACATCATTCAACTCAACATGCACAACTACCATGTGCAGTTATACATAAAAGATCCTGGCACCTGAAAGGCAACTCACTATCACTCTGTCTTTGTCCAGCTTAGTGAGTGGTGAATATGTGTGTGAGATAATATGTTTTACAATGCTTTATTTTGATTTTTGAGGAAGCTTAATTCTAATGGGTCTAGGAGGCTTACTTAAGTACATCTTTACAGCATCACCATATGATATTATATTATGTGTCAGGGTTGGTTGCAAAATGTGTGGTGTGTTAGTGCAACACTCGCAGTCAGTGTTTTTTTGTGTGTGTGGGTCTGAAAGTGAGGCCTCTGTTTTCCCTTAGATATTTGTATCTGTCACAGACAAAGTTATTTGTGTCTAGTAAGAGTTTATTATCTGCTAGCATAAGACAGTTGTCATAGGATACCTAATGATGTGAGGCTGGCAACAGAAGCTAATATTTCATTTTAAGCAGCATGAAGTTCAAGTTGATTTGATTTACTGAGAGGTGTAGAGCTTAAATAAAACAGATTCACAGTCTTTTGAGGTAGTTATTAGTTAAAGAGTAGATAGTGTAGTTACATATGAATATCTCTACAGGTAAATACCTAACTTGGGTTTATATGTGACTGTGATAAGTACAGCTCGGGGACCTTGTGTAATAGCGGTGTTCAGCTTATTTGTCACAGCTGTGAGTTACGTTTTGTAATGTATTGTCACTAGAGGCTGCTATAAGCTACTTTTAGGGTGCAAGGTGTTTGGCACGCAATCATTCAGACTAACAGACTACTTTCATCAAATCATTTTAGTCACTAAAGTGATTTTTTTCTCAAGCTAAAGACATCACCCAACCACATAACTATAGTCCCATATACTCAGTCCTGGTAGAATCACAAATACTAGTTAAAATTCTTCACAAGTCAAATCCTATATCAAGGATTTAGTTCACTAGATCAAATGGGAATCATAAAACAGAGAGATTCAGATTTAATTCACTTAAGGAGGAGGTAGAAACCAGTTAGTCCTGGGGTAAACTTCACAACACCCCATAACTCTCAACCTCTCAGTGCAAGAAAGCTGGACAAAGCCAGAAACAATGGGGGGGGGGACAGAGGCCCAAAAATAGGGACATATTTTAAATATTGCACCTATAAACTTAGGAAGTTGCTAAAACAATAGGTTTTGCATTATTATGTATTTTCTGAAGGATATGAAGTCTGAAGCTCAAATGACTGTCATTATTTATTATTATTTAGAGTCTATATATATAGTCCTCAATGATTTGCCAGACAACCATAAATTTTATGAGGAACAATTGAAAAATATGAGGCAAAAATCAAATCTTAACAATCTTTTAACATCTGAACAGTTGAGAGGTATGTAACACCCATCAAGTCATCTAGTTTTAATTTGTAGGAAAATGCTGAATCATATTGTTTAACCAACAATGGACGTTTATTCCAGTGAAGAGAGGATACTTGGTGATGAATCTATCTTTCCATTGTGTTCTGTTTCTCTGCTCTTGAAGATTTAGATCTCTGGTTCTAGTATTACCTGTGCTGTTTGACTTACAGATTTATAGGATGTCAAGTATGATTGGATCTGTAATGGCACAGTAAGCAAGATATTGCTTGCTCCTCATCCCTATACAGAGAATATCAGGACAATGCATATAACCTCTACTGGTAACTAAACTTATTAAAACCAGAGATCTTTTTTATTAGGAAACTCTGGGGCTTTTCAAATTTTACTAGGAGGAGATTTATTAATCCATTTGGGGGGGCATCTCAGTGTCATATTCACGGTCATGCCTAATGAATTTGTTATTTTTACATTTTTGAAAAGTCTTCCAATGTTTATCAACCTTAATGAAAACATCATAAAAAGATCTGTTGTTGGAATCAAATAACAAATCATTAACAATACTGTTATTTAAATTGTTAATTTCCACTTTATGTTTGCCCATTGAGTGTTCATTTTCTCCAATAAATGTTCTTATAAGCTCTATACTATGCCTATCAAACATATCTGTTAACTCGGTGTAAAGCTGTGTATCAATGGCTGTCCCATTGGACAGTTAGTGCATTCTTAATCCCCTTGCCACATGCCTCCTATCGATAGATTCAAGGACATAAGTGCTGTCTAACTGCTATGCCCTAAATTTAGTAATCCGAGTCTCACATGAAACAATTTACTGAGAAGTGAACAGCCCTGATTCCAATCAACCATCAAATCAATGAAAGAAAATGTCTTAGACAACTGTTTCTCAAGAGATAAGTCATTAGAAGGTACATTCCTAGTGCAAACAGCTCTTTAGCTCTCACAGCAGGGTTCAGAGTCTCACTGGTACCTTCGACCACTGCCACTACTTTTTGAATCCTGTCACCAAGGCTAATGCTGCCACTATTGCACTCTGGAATAGACTAGCACAAGTACAATAACAATTGTCCTCACTTCTGTTTGTATTGTCATCAAGTCCAATCATCAGTACATCCAAATTATGACTGTGTCCCTCTGCCATTGGACAAGCAGAAATTGTGGGAGGTACTGCAGGTACTGTATCCAAACCTTGTGAGAGAAAGTAAATAAGCCATGTTAGCTCACCCAAGAGTCTTGCAATATTGGTACCGAACTGCCTAGTCATAGGGGAACTCTCAGCTTTCGTAAGTAAATCTGCTGATGCCTGTGTATTCATATGGAAGACACTGGCTAAATCCACTAATAATAAAAAACTCAAGTGAATACTTGTGTGTATCAAAACTCAAAAAATGCACACAACACACAAGACCAGGCCAGTCACCAAACCTGATGAGAAATCATTTCAGGCAAGACAAGATTGTATAAAAAAATGCAAACAATATGTTACTGTTAGTTAAGCTAAGAATTTATGAACATTTAAATGACATTAGGAAAAATAATTTGAATAATGCACTGTGCAGGCATGTCACTTACTGTAATGGTTTTAAATTATTTCAGCTTATTATTTTAGAAATAGCTCCTATGAATCCTGAAGGTGAAGCCTGGGAGGAATGCTTAGAATATAAGGAGTTGGTTTGGCAACTCTGATTAAATGTTATATCTGTCCCTAGTTTAAATGGCAACACATCTATTATTGGCATTTTAAAAATGTGGTCAGCTAAGCTATGATTTGGAACATTCTTGAATTTAGGATTTTAATTACTTAGAGTGTAAAGACAATACCAATATTAGTATTATTAGTCTTAATTTAAAATTTTTCAGCTTCACGCTTATGTATTACAATTTTGGAAGATGATCTTTTACAAGGTTTCAGCAATATGTATTGCGTTGTATTTCTTTTATCTTTGTTTTTATTGGTTGGTTGATTTCTATCATCTGATGGAAGTGAGAGTGAATTTAAATATGACGTCTTTTTGTAACTGTTAGTTCTGATGAAGTCCAGTGGTAATTAACCGCAGGATGAAAGCACTTAACTGACAGTAATAAATCACTTTTATTTTTGATACAACCTTGTCTTGCTGGAGTGACTTAGAAAATGGTAGCAATTAACCTTTTCTCACAATAATTGCTACAGTTTCCAAGATGGCTGTCATAGGAAAAAACTTCAAAGACCAATTCACGTTAGGTTCAAGCAAGGCACCCTTTATTACTTGCAGCAAGGAGACAAAGCATGTAGGCACAAGGTTTGTCTGAATTACTGGTGATTAGTATGTTATTCTTATACAGTTCTCTTCCTGTCACACAGAAAATGTTACTATTCTACTGCTGACGTAGTTAGACACAGCTTTCTGTATGTTCTACAGAAAATGTTACTAGACTTATTGCTGACTAGGTTAGATTATTTGCTAGCTTGCAAAACATTTTGAGAAAAACAACCTGGCCTTGGGCTTATTTTAGCCCATTTTAACTTTTCATTTCTTCAATTGTACTGTTCTAATACATGTGTTACATTTTGTCTGGATTCAAGGTACATTTCTAGCTTTAGTACAAGTAATGCTGACTATGGTTTATACTTTCAAGCATCTATTGTTTTCTTTATCAATGCTTCTAGCAGCTGCATACTTTCTCATAGCATAAGCAGAAATGAATATCTCTTTGTTAAGTTTCATGACTTTAGCAGAAATTAAATGTCTCCTGTTATTTTCATGACATTAGCAGACATGAAATGCCTCTTGTTAAGTTTCTAATAGCTGTGCAGATTCATGCAGTGTGAACAGAATAAATGTATTAACCCTTTTAAACCTCAAATGCACTAAGCATGCATATTATTATTATATATTTTTCTAACAATGGCCTATAACATATGGAAAAACATAAAGGAGAGCCGAACTATTGAATAACCAACGTGCTGTCCAAACACAAAAGTGTTCAAGTAATAAACCAGCAGCAGCAAAGCAGTAAACCACAGAATATCCAAAATACGTTTAATTGAAGCGCTTTTCGTTTACAACAATGTGCAAACTTCATCAGAATGAATGTGTAATGGCAAAAGTACAGGTTTTATACAATCAGCTTAATTGTTCAATTCAAAATAATTAACTTCCAATAATCACATGGCTGTTAAAGGTACAAAACCTAAAAAATGACTACTATCAAATGCTAAAAAATGTATATACATTCAAATGAACCATAAAAAAATCCTAAGAGAAAACTTAACAAAAATATTTAAAAATGTTTTAAAATGTATATGTCTAAATGTTTGAATATATTATTATTAGTTAAATCATACTGTAATTCACTAATGAAACGAACAAGTATATATAATAATATGTACCTAAAAACATTAAAAACACACATATTCAGTGTACATAAGAACTTGTTAACAGCTAATGTACTTAATACTGCTTACTATCTTTTGAGACTAAGAATACTTAAAAGGCAGGCAATGGAACATGCCTCATTTAGACCAGGAGAATGGTAGGATTCTAACCTAATTTGCCACTGAAGTTCTAATGTTAGCAGTTTTAACGCAGTCGGACCACCTCTAATGTCATTGTGTACCTGGTCAATTGCTATAAATTTGAAATGGTGCGTGGGATGATCCAAAATGTGTTTAGCCAGTGCATTAGTAGTTTTTGCTTTCCTGATAGTGTATTGATGTTCGTAAATACGTTCTCTAAACTTTCGTTCAGTTTTCCCCACGTAGTGGGCCTGACAAGACTGACACTGCGCTAAGTACACCACCATCTTTGAATTACAAGTGAATCTGTGCTTAAGTTTAAATACTTCATTGCTAACCAAAAATCTATTAGAGTCTACAATGAATTTACAGTAGTTGCAGTTGTGGCATTTAAACATCCCTGGACTCCTAGTTTGTAATGGTTTCATCTCAAACCATGATTTAAGATTCCTACCTTTTTTGTATACTACCGAAGGGAAAGCTCCCAATTTCGATGATACTAATGAATCAGTTTTGAAGAGATGCCAATTTTTCTTAACAATAGACCACACAATAGAACTGTCTACTGCAAACGTTGTAATAAACCTAGGGAGGTTTTCCACTACTACACAATTTACATCATCATTCTGTTTATCAAGAAGGATGGTAGATGGTGTTACTTTACTTCTCACCTTCAACTGTAGTAATGGTACATATGTGTTAAGATTCCTTTTCGTTTCAATTTCACTTATAAGTTCTTCGACAAGCTGGGTGGGATAACCTCTGCTAAGAAACATCTTTTTTAGTGTACCACATTCCTCATGGAAATCTTCATCCTTACTGGTAATCCTTGCCGCTCTGACTAACTGACCTTTCACCACGGCCCGTTTCTGCTTAAAAGGATGACAACTGGTGAAATGAAGAAATGTGTTGGAGTGTGTCGGTTTCCTGTATATTCTAGATGAAAAACAGGAAGCGTTCACATCCTTAGATAGCAAGATGTCAAGGTAAGCTATCTGATTACTACTAAAGGTGGAAGTAAACTTCAAAAAGTCAGTAGTGCTGTTCAGAAAATCAATAAAGGAGGCTGCCTCTTCTTCATTTCCATTAAATAAAATGAAAATGTCGTCAAGGTAACGCGTATAGTACACAAGGTGGCCAGAGAACGCAGAATCTTTAAAAATGAATTGTTGTTCCCAATGGGCCATGACGAAATTAGCCACGCTTGCACCATATGGTGAGCCCATCCCGACTCCGACTGTTTGCAAGTAGTAATTTTCACCAAACATGAAGAAGTTTTTAGATAAAGTTAAGTCAAGTAGTTCAACAACTAATGAGATGTCGCGGCTATTCGCTCCTCTGGATTTTAACCTTTCTCCAACCCACTCAATTGCTTTTTCTTGAGGTATGCAAGTATATAAATCCTTAACATCAATTGTAAGGAAATTATGATGTTCTTCATACCTGAGCTCGCTAATCTTAGAGAGAAACGTCCACGAATCTTTACAGATCTGAGTCTCTAGTGGGATGTATTTCTGCAAAATGCCATCTACTACTTTTGCACAAGCATAAGTAGGTGATCCACGACTGTCAATCAATGGACGCATAGGTGGGTTGTTGACATTTTTATGTATTTTAGGTATCCCAAAGAAATATGGAATCCTGGGATAAGAAGTGGTCATGTAATTAAACATGTCTTGATTGATCCTACCATCTATATACATCTCTTCGATGTGGTCCTTGATTATTTTGTACGCCTTGTTGATCTCATTCTTAGAACTCAAAGCGTACGATGGACTATCAAGTAACAGCGTCATCCGATCAAAGTAGTCATTGTTTTCAAATTTTTAAATATTTTTGTTAAGTTTTTTCTTAGGATTTTTTTGTGGTTCATTTGAATGTATACACATTTTTTAGCATTTGATAGTAGTCATTTTTTAGGTTTTGTACCTTTAACAGTCATGTGATTATTGGAAGTTAATTATTTTGAATTGAACAATTAAGCTGATTGTATAAAACCTGTACTTTTGCCATTACACATTCATTCTGAGGAAGTTTGCACATTGTTGTAAACGAAAAGCGCTTCAATTAAACGTATTTTGGATATTCTGTGGTTTACTGCTTTGCTGCTGCTGGTTTATTATTTGAACACTTTTGTGTTTGGACAGCACGTTGGTTATTCAATAGTTCGGCTCTCCTTTTGTATTTTCTAGTTGTTTTTGTTTTACTTTCCTGGTATGGCGTCTGGGTCTGTTGGTGAGCCGGCTAGCGAGTTCCCTAATGCTACACCGGAATTATTGAAATCTAATAAGCCAGGTTTGAATGTTCAAACTACACCTGTTACCCAGCCAGCTGCAGTTATTATATCTGAAGAACGGACAACCACCATTGAACCAGTGGACTTACTTATGAATAAGTTGGATTCTATCCTTCTTAGGTTAGAATTATTGGAAAAGGCTCACAGTGTTCCTCCTGTTTTGACTAGTAATGGTAACAAACCTGGTAACTGTAATGCTGCTAACAGCGGCAACAGTGCCGCTATACATGTTCGTGATAAATTGTGCGGCACTATGAATGTTTCACATGCTGACATTATGAGTAATGTCAGCGTTTCTGCAAATAAAGGTTTCGAGCCTGTTACTGTGTCTGAAAATGTTCGGGATGTTGATCGAGCTGAACAGCTTTTCTTAAACTTACAAAACACATCCCATGTCTCGGAAGGCAACGTCGTTAAGACAGCAGGCTTGGTTGAGGTCAACCAAGCTAGGCAGAGGAGAACTCCAGCCGATGAGGAGCTGTTAACATCCGGAACGTCGTTTTTACAATTTAATAAACAAAATGTTCACCTTATGGGTAAAGCCTACACACCCGGACTACAACATGTGGATTCTAATGTTCACAATCGGAAATCACCTGGACGTGAGCAAGTTGGTTGTAATTCCCCTGGAAGAAATAACTGCCAACAGTTTTTAAACACGGCAACAGTAACCAGTGGGCCGCATAGAGAACAACACTTGGTGAGTTCCAGCACCATTAATGCACCTAATTTTTTGGATTGGATTAATGTTAATCCTAGCTTTTCTAATGAACTTACTGACAAAACAGTCAAGGACATCCATTGTGAACCTGATATTTCCATCAACATAAAATCATTGGATAATATATTATTGAAAGTCAAAAAGTTAAAACTTGAAATAGCTTACTTTAATGAATGTTTAGCAAAGAAAATTGTACCAAAGGGTTTGAGGCATTATCAGTACCCAACTGGGTTACTGGTAAACTCACTGTTCCATCAAGATTTACTATGTATGTTTGATAGACATGGTTTTGAATTGTTAAACCTGATGATAAAACATTATACTTTGCAAATTGAAGAACTTAACGCAGAAGCTATCTCATTAGATAATATTATTAGAAGTGATTTAATGTTTGAGCGTTATACACTTGATTATATGAAGTTGTTTAAAAATATTGATGATTTTATTGTGAAATTAAAAATGACTAAATTTAAGAAATTAGACAGGGATCTTAAAGCTTATAGGGAAGGGGTTGCATACCCAAAACCCCCCATAGGCCAGGCACGGAAGGGGAATACTGCACTAAATTCTAACAGGTCTAACCGCCACACATCTAATGAAGGTAATGGTCCTGTTGCTGTTTCTTGCCCTAACACCGATATAGGTGACAATCAGAATGATGAACAAGGTAGCGGTGAGAATGGCCCCCCTTTTGAACTACGTAGGAGCGAAAGACTTCAGAACAAGAACAGCAATTTCAATCATAACTTTCAGGAGAGTTTTTTAGGTGCAAGACCCAAGGTTCAACGTCAGTGGCAGAATCAAACATATCAGAGGAGGAACAACCGCTAGTTATTTCTGATGTCCAGATTAGTGACCAAGACAAGGTTTCCCCTGATAGTATTGCTGACTCTGCATTTCTATTTGCATCTTATGAAACTGACGCCAGTGTAGAGAACTTTCACCATGAGCCTATTATTAGCACTAATTCATCAGGCGATTTTAAGGTGTATAATTTCTCCGATGCTGATGTTTCCCTTGATATGGCGGATTTAATGGCTAAGGGATTAACATATGTCCCCCACCATCAGACAGACTTTGTTAAGGCGATTACTGACATTAAAACTTTCACTAGGAAATTGAACTTTAGGCTAATGATGGGAGGAGGAGCATATTCAGACTGTAACACCCAGTTCTACATTCCTAGTACATTTAATCCCCCACTTCACCCTCTTTTGGCTATGTTTGAATTAATATGTGAATTGGATATTAGGAACCAAATTAAGGCTAACAAAAATATTATTCCTCGTAATTACTTGGAAGAAATTGAAAGTGTTCGGAACCTTCGTATGAAGAATTTACGTATTTGTAAACCAGACAAAGGTGGGGGGGGGGTAGTCATTTTTGAAAACGATGACTACTTTGATCGGATGACGCTGTTACTTGATAGTCCATCGTACGCTTTGAGTTCTAAGAATGAGATCAACAAGGCGTACAAAATAATCAAGGACCACATCGAAGAGATGTATATAGATGGTAGGATCAATCAAGACATGTTTAATTACATGACCACTTCTTATCCCAGGATTCCATATTTCTTTGGGATACCTAAAATACATAAAAATGTCAACAACCCACCTATGCGTCCATTGATTGACAGTCGTGGATCACCTACTCATGCTTGTGCAAAAGTAGTAGATGGCATTTTGCAGAAATACATCCCACTAGAGACTCAGATCTGTAAAGATTCGTGGACGTTTCTCTCTAAGATTAGCGAGCTCAGGTATGAAGAACATCATAATTTCCTTACAATTGATGTTAAGGATTTATATACTTGCATACCTCAAGAAAAAGCAATTGAGTGGGTTGGAGAAAGGTTAAAATCCAGAGGAGCGAATAGCCGCGACATCTCATTAGTTGTTGAACTACTTGACTTAACTTTATCTAAAAACTTCTTCATGTTTGGTGAAAATTACTACTTGCAAACAGTCGGAGTCGGGATGGGCTCACCATATGGTGCAAGCGTGGCTAATTTCGTCATGGCCCATTGGGAACAACAATTCATTTTTAAAGATTCTGCGTTCTCTGGCCACCTTGTGTACTACACGAGTTACCTTGACGACATTTTCATTTTATTTAATGGAAATGAAGAAGAGGCAGCCTCCTTTATTGATTTTCTGAACAGCACTACTGACTTTTTGAAGTTTACTTCCACCTTTAGTAGTAATCAGATAGCTTACCTTGACATCTTGCTATCTAAGGATGTGAACGCTTCCTGTTTTTCATCTAGAATATACAGGAAACCGACACACTCCAACACATTTCTTCATTTCACCAGTTGTCATCCTTTTAAGCAGAAACGGGCCGTGGTGAAAGGTCAGTTAGTCAGAGCGGCAAGGATTACCAGTAAGGATGAAGATTTCCATGAGGAATGTGGTACACTAAAAAAGATGTTTCTTAGCAGAGGTTATCCCACCCAGCTTGTCGAAGAACTTATAAGTGAAATTGAAACGAAAAGGAATCTTAACACATATGTACCATTACTACAGTTGAAGGTGAGAAGTAAAGTAACACCATCTACCATCCTTCTTGATAAACAGAATGATGATGTAAATTGTGTAGTAGTGGAAAACCTCCCTAGGTTTATTACAACGTTTGCAGTAGACAGTTCTATTGTGTGGTCTATTGTTAAGAAAAATTGGCATATCTTCAAAACTGATTCATTAGTATCATCGAAACTGGGAGCTTTCCCTTCGGTAGTATACAAAAAAGGTAGGAATCTTAAATCATGGTTTGAGATGAAACCATTACAAACTAGGAGTCCAGGGATGTTTAAATGCCACAACTGCAACTACTGTAAATTCATTGTAGAATCTAATAGATTTTTGGTTAGCAATGAAGTATTTAAACTTAAGCACAGATTCACTTGTAATTCAAAGATGGTGGTGTACTTAGCGCAGTGTCAGTCTTGTCAGGCCCACTACGTGGGGAAAACTGAACGAAAGTTTAGAGAACGTATTTACGAACATCAATACGCTATCAGGAAAGCAAAAACTACTAATGCACTGGCTAAACACATTTTGGATCATCCCACGCACCATTTCAAATTTATAGCAATTGACCAGGTACACAATGACATTAGAGGTGGTCCGACTGCGTTAAAACTGCTAACTTTAGAACTTCAGTGGCAAATTAGGCTAGAATCCTACCATTCTCCTGGTCTAAATGAGGCATGTTCCATTGCCTGCCTTTTAAGTATTCTTAGTCTCAAAAGATAATAAGCAGTACTAAGTACATTAGCTGTTAACAAGTTCTTATGTACACTGAATATGTGTGTTTTTAATGTTTTTAGGTACATATTATTATATATACTTTTTCGTTTCATTAGTGAATTACAGTATGATTTAATTAATAATAATATATTCAAACATCCAGATATATACATTTTAAAACATTTTTAAATATTTTTGTTAAGTTTTTTCTTAGGATTTTTTTGTGGTTCATTTGAATGTATACACATTTTTTAGCATTTGATAGTAGTCATTTTTTAGGTTTTGTACCTTTAACAGTCATGTGATTATTGGAAGTTAATTATTTTGAATTGAACAATTAAGCTGATTCTATAAAACCTGTACTTTTGCCATTACACATTCATTCTGAGGAAGTTTGCACATTGTTGTAAACGAAAAGCGCTTCAATTAAACGTATTTTGGATATTCTGTGGTTTACTGCTTTGCTGCTGCTGGTTTATTACTTGAACACTTTTGTGTTTGTACAGCACGTTGGTTATTCAATAGTTCGGCTCTCCTTTTGTATTTTCTAGTTGTTTTTGTTTTACTTTCCTGATATGGAAAAACATGATATTCTAGTTTAAGAAAAAAAATGCAGCTGTTATAGGTTTATAGGTTTATAGGTTTATAGATTAGTACGAAGCTAACTGCCCATGCGAGCCATTTTAAGCCTAGCCAATTATGCCTTGTGAGGCTCAAACCCTGTACCTTGTGCTTGTAAGTCAAACACCTTAACTCCAAAAACAGTTCCAGAAACAGGAATAGTAAAACAAAATCAAGTGCAACATAGTGAATACTTCCTTCATGTAGAGATACTCAGAAAAAAATTTAGTTTGGGTAGAAAATGCCTCCAAACTAGTGCACAGAGGTACTGTTTCAGAATAATTTAGCCACAAAGACCTAGTGTCTGGATATGGTTATATTACCTAACATAAAGCCATGTTGTTCAGTCTCTGTACTACATTTATGATATTGTCCACAACTCAAATCATGCTATGCTCATATCAAAAGGAACTAAATCTAGGCAATGTTCAGTTTCCCATCAATACAGATTTACTACACTGCTTTGAAGATTACCTCAGAAACTCTGCATACTATAAATATTTATTAAGTAAATATAATTCACCTTTGTTAATGGCCATTTTATCAGTGGGTTCTAGAACACTAAAATCGTGCAATTAACTTAGAAAATTAGTATGTGTGCATGTGTGTGTGTATCAGCGTCTATGTGTGAGAGACGGCATATCTGTTGGGGAGAAGCAGAGGAAGATGTCGTAAGTTTCATATTAACAGTTGTTCTTTAGCAAATGAATTAACTTTGTTATAACAAAGAACAGGGCCTAGAACAGGTGCTTGCATGCTAGTAGGTCTTGACTCACTATCTCACTGCCCCTTGCTTAATCTCTTGCCAATCTGATCTCCCATAACTACTTTGGCCTTCCAACATCTTGTCAGATAACAGTGTATAGCCCTATCAGACTTTAACTCTAACCCTAAAACCTCCTTTATAGCCATATCAGACCTTAACTCTAACCCTAAAACCTCCTTTATAGCCCTATCAGACCTTAACTCTAACCCCAAAACGTCCTTCCTGCTCCCTGTACCTAAATTTCCCTAACCCTTTGCTCTCATCCTTTCTGTCCCTTGTCCACTCCTTTACCACGGATGCTGCACTTACCTTCCTTGACCTTGAGTATTATGTTTGGGTAAACTGCAGCAGCTGTGTGCCTGAACTCGTATTCGAGTTTATGTGTGAGCAGAGGCCTATCTGAGCTACAAGATGCTCAGGTCCCTTGCTTTGACACAACAGTCTTTCAGTGCTTGAGACTCAAGCACTTGTGATGCTCCCTAGCGGACATCTCTTCATCTATGTCACTAATAAATAATAAAAGGAGGAAGATAATGTGTTTTAAAAGCTGCTTTTTTCAGAGGGAACAATACAGAGACTTCTCTTTACTGACCCAAAACACATGCATGACATAGGTAATGACCTCTTCTGCCAGATCAGTGGAGCTGATAGCTTGAAGGAAACCTCATGGTAGTAACTAACTGGAAGCCTCATAGTATAATGGGAGTCGTTAAACTATTAATTTATTCTCATTTCTACAAATTTATAGTTTTTCAATGTTACAGCTGTTTATAAAAGTCGTTGCACATAGGGATAATTTATTTGCAAAAACATGTGTTTGCACTTTCATTAAAATATATGCATTAGAACAGCACTGTATTCCATGTTATGTTTATTATAATTGTTTTATAAGCACATTAACACATATATATAGGTTGTATGACACTAACAATACATTTGGGTTGAAATAACATACCTGAGTGCACTCTTATCAGGACATGACACATGCCTCATCATGTGTTAAGGCATGTATATCATCAGTTTGTATTCCCCCTTTGAATATTTCTGCTACACTTATTGTCTTTTTCTGATTGTATACTTCCTCATCCAGCTCACTCTTGCATTTTCCTTTGTTTTTAGGGTCATCAGCTTCCCCATTTGTATCACTATCTTTTTTTTCCTATTATTGCCTTATCCCTTTTTTCATGTTATTTTTAAAACAATTTCCAATTTTCACATCTCCCCTTTTTATGCTATATGCCAGGTTTTGTACTCTTTTCTTCTTATTTTGGTTAAGTCCCACCTCTCCCAAGAAAAAAATAAATAGCCTGATCACTGAGCATGTCTCTCCCTATTCCTATATTACTTTGCAGGGTTTTATATCTAGGGGCACTTCCAAAACAATTCTATAGCACATCTGACAATCTGACATTATTTTTGAACATCATTTTAAAAGAAAAAAAAATGTATAAAGTTCTCAAGTGCATTAAAAGTATCCATTTACTGAGATGTCATAAACAAAAGGAAGAATTAACTTTTTTCAGGTAATCATTCTGATTTAGAATGTTCTTTCATACTCAGTGGTCATGTCAGGGAATTTTAGTGTTAAGAGTATGCAAAGGTCAAAATGATTTTGAATTGCACTTGCTTGGGAGTGTGAATAAACAGTTATTGCATGTGTTTCTACTGTTCCACATCATCACCTAAGCAAGCACCTGAAAAATCTGTCTGCCACAGTAGACAGTCTAAATCATCCACTACCAGTGCTGTATTGTCTCCATTGCACCTGCTTCTACTCTTATTTTGTTGAAAACAAAAGTTTGTTAGTAGTCGTGCATGTCTAGAAGTACCTCTGCAGATACACTGTCCTGGAATCATTTCTCACTGCAAAGAAGAGTGTTCTGTGCATTCCAACCTTCATCCCCAAGGTTTGTTTTAGCTCTCATATATGTAGACCATTATAAGCATTACCTCACACTAAACAGTTAGCTGGGCTAGTCCCAGACATAAGTTGTGGTAATAGAAGCCATGACAATTAAGGCTGTGATGAGGAACACTGTTAGGCAGCATGTCACAGTGGTAATAAAACTGTACACATAGATCCCAGACAATGCAGAATGCTTGTATGTGATGCTGTTGCATTTGCTACATTAACATTCCATGAAAGTACACTTCGCTGTCAGTGATACTGTTTACAAGTCTACAAATACAGAAATTATATATTTTTTTATGATTGTTTGTCATATGGCTTGAAATATGATATATCAGAATAGTAAAGTATTATCTTTTCAGTAATAACGGATATCAAGATGTTCATCATTTGATCTCTGTTGCAGTAGCCTTAGCTATATGGGTTATATCCTTCATAGGATCTAAAAGCCGGCCATGACCAAACTTTTATCAGCTTGAGCAGAATTGAATAAAATCAATGGTTTGGGGGTCAAGCCATTCAGAGTTTTTCTGCTGCAGAAGAACACTCCTCTTGCAGGCTTTCTAGGCTTGACAGTCAGCTAATAGTTCACTATTGCTGGGCAGATACATTTCCTTTGGGTAAAAAAAGTCCACGTTTTATTCTTATGACAGAAACTTAACTTTTTCTATGATATAACTTAATTAAAGCTAGGGAAAAGTGTTTTTATGGACTGTCACATGACTTTAATCACTGATTACTGTAAAGTGCATTTTTATTTACTTTTGTGGAAAAAATAGTAGTTAAGCCTAAGTTTTTTCTTAGTTTTTCCTAAATAAAATATGAATTAATTTGCTTTTGTGGGATGAGATATGTGTTTTAAGTGTTTTTCACTGTGTTTTTGGTGGAAAAATCACCTTGATACTTATCTGTTTCATTTACTATAGCTACAAGTCTTACTTGGCTTTAGGCATAATTTTTTAGCTTCACCATGGAACAGTTTATTCAGTTTCTCAGTTCTTTCTTCTTTCAGCCACAAAAGAAGAACATTTCCAAGCAGCCTTTTTCCACTTCAGCAAGCCACAAATTTACCTGAGCTGCAGATGGTTGACACTGCTGTGACCATTTCTGGATCCTCGGACTATTCGTCTTTTACCTTGGCTCTCTCCAATGTGTCGCTTCAGTCTTCATGGGTTGGGAGGTTAGATACATCCTTTGCAGCTGTTGACGTGCCTTTGGTGGGCAAAGGAGAAGACCTCTTGTTGGTCTGAGAGGAAGGAGCAGGGAACTCCTTTCTGCCTACCAGGACTGGGATTTTTTTCTTCACGGTTAATTTGCCTGACAGGAGTTGGTCTGCTTCTAAAGAAATTTCTTTCAAGAAAAGCAGAAGGTTAAACATATATCTTTCCCTATCTCTGTTATTTTGGACAGGAGTGATTTACTGGGCTTAGCTCAGGGTTTAGTTCAGGCTCTTGACCCTTCTATTTCCTGAGTTACTAGTATGAGAAGAAGAAATTCCTCATTTTCTGAAGATTACCAGTATACACCAAATAGGAAAATGATTTTGAGAGGAAGACTTCTATTTTCTCTCTTCAGATGACTGACTGATTCTGAGAAAGTGTTTCTTCTGATAGTCCATTAGAAGAATGTTCTTTTTCTGAAACTATATCCAAAATGAATCACTTGTTTCAGTGGGAAAATAGTATTCCAGTGTCCTTGAAAAAAATGTTATGATTTATTACATCTCGAATTTCCTGAATCCAGTCCTGTTCCTCCTGTTTATCCAGCATTGGAAGATGTGTTTATCACAGCCTGTCATTTGCCTGGCAGCCAGCCTGCTGCCCCTATGAAAGCTGGCAGATTATATAAAGTTATTCAAGCATATAAATTTGTATTTTCTAATCCCTGATCTGACCCTGCAGTAATTTATTTGGTAAATCCCGCTTTGGCTAATCATTTGGTAAATTCTGCCCCCCCCTCCCCGATAAGGAGCATGAGAAAACCTTTGATAGATATACTGTCACCACACTTAGTTTTATAATTTTTAATTGTCAAGCACATATGTTAAAGTTTATGCATTCATCTTTTGAGAATATGATGAAAATTATAGCCATCCTCCCCCTTTCTGAAGAAAAATATTTTATGAATAATCATATTGCCTCTGCCTCATGTGATTAAACACTCTTTGAAGTGTTCTTATGATTCAGCTGATACCTCCTCTAGAACAGCTGCTACTGGAGCTGCCATGAGAAGGTTTACTTAGTTAGGTACACAAATTCTACCCGATTGTGCTACAGCTGAAATATTTAACTCTCCTTTAGACAGAGGTAGTTTTTGGACCATCTACTGCTGAGGTCCTGAGAATGTTTTGTGAGAGAGGGAAACAAGGGCATTACTCCGATTTTTCAGCCTTCTTTCTCCAAGTTTATTCAAGGTTTTATTCCTACCTGTACACTTTTTTATAAAAAGCAAAATAAGCAGCCATTCAAAATACAATGGCAAAGTGGCTCCAAAATGAAATGAGCAGCTCCCCAGAAACAAGGACACTCCAATAAGTCTGAGTGATTATCAACAGAGTGCTTCTCCCCATCCCTAGCAATCCATTGAATCTCCCTTCAAATCTGGCAATCCATTTATCTCTTTAGTAACAGATGATCTTGGACAAATGGGTTCTGAGAGTGAGTCATCAGGAATACAGTTGGCAGTGGGAATCCCTCCCTCCTCTACAGGAGACTCTTCTTCATTCACCAGTCGAACTTGGTCGACTTCTTCGAAATAGTCACCAAGGCCATTGATGAGGGAAAGGCAGTCCATACAGCCTACCTTGACCTTGCAAAGGCTTTCGACACAATACCCCACTCGGGTATTGTAGAAAAACTTACCAACTTAAATGTAAACCCATATGTCACAAGATGGGTTGCAAACTGGCTTAAGGACAGAACCCACAGGGTTAGAGTTGCTGGCGCTGTGTCAGACTCCAAGCCGGTCACAAGTGGTGTCCCACAGGGCTCGGTCCTTGGCCCCCTATTGTTTGGCATCTACTTCTCAGAAGTACAGGCCAACATGGGAGGACTTTGGCTGACAAAGTTTGCAGATGACTGCAAACTGGGCCATAGTGGAAAGTGCATCGGACACGGATATCCTTCAGAAGGGACTCACGGAAACAGATAGCTGGTGCCAGAGCCATGGCCTGAAGTTAAACGCCAAAAATGTATAGTCATACCCTTCGGGAAAAACAAGGTAACCCCAAGCTACCATATAGGTGGCAATCCACTAAGCACAGAAGAGGTTATCAGGGACCTGGGGACCCAGGTTGACAGTGGCCTTTCTTTTGACACTCACATTGCTAAAGTGGTTAGAAAGACCTTCTACATTGCCCACCTGATCATGAAGGGATTCACATCCAGATCTAGTGAGAACATTGTTCCCTGTACTCTTCACTTATCAGACCAATGATCGAGTACAATGCCCCATTCGGGATGTATCTCACCCGACATCTGCAGCAATTGGAGAGACCCCAAAAGTTCCTCACCAAAAGGATAAAGGGACTCCAAAATCTGTCATATGCTGCCAGATTGAAGAAACTCCAGCTCTATTCAGTCGCATACCGTCTGCTCAGAGGTGACATGTGCCTGACATACAAGGCCATGTCCAACCCGGAATTAATGGACATGCTCCACCTCAAAAAATCCAAATCCACCAAAACCACTAGAGCAAGTGACTTAAACCTTAGCACGGATATAAATAGGACTTGCTGGAGGGATAGATTTATCACTCAGAGACTCCCTATGCTGTGGAATAAAATCCCGGTCCATGTGAGGCAGAGCACCTCGCTGACTCTGTTCAAGAGAAATCTAGACCTGTGGATGGGAGATCGTAGGTTTACCCCGGGAATCATCTCTGGGTCACTGCTGGACAGAGGCACAACAAACTAATGGGCACAGTATTTTTTCATATAAGGGGTGGCGTAAGCCACAATAATTTGGGCTAGGCTTATAAATGCCTTAGGGCAGATAGCCTAGTATAAACCTATGAACCTATGAACCTATGAACCAGATCAAACTTCTTTTTTTCTCTCCTGTCATTCAGCATCTGCTGATTCAGGAATGATAAAAGCTGTCCCACTTTTTCTGGTAGGGAAAGGTGTTTATTCAAGATTGTTTCTGATACCAAAGAAAGAAGCCTCTTGGAGACATGTCTTAGGTCTTTCTTTTTCTAAACCAGTTCATGAAAGTCCCAAAGTTTGAACTGCTATCCCTTCATGACCTTTTACCTCTGATACCCCATTAAAGCTTCTTAGACATTCTAGATTTAAAGCATGCTTATCATCACATTCCTATAGCATCAGATCTCAAATGTTTTTTGCATTACCATTTGGGTTTTACACTGCTTCAAGGGTATTCACAAAGTGACTAGTTCCTTTCATAGCATACTGCAAACTGCAAGGTATTCACATTTTCTTATTAAGACAACTTGCATATCTGTGCAGAATCTTTTTCAAAGTGTTGGAAATCTCTCACTTGCATGAGAGATTTCCTTCCCAGACTAGGGTTTCAAGAGAACATCTAATACATTTTTTGACTCTTTCTCACAAGATTGTTTTCCTGGGGTGTCTCCTACATACCTAAGTTGAAAGAACTATTCTTCTACAGGAAAATGTAGATATATGTCTAGATCTTTTCCTAAGTTTTTCCACTCACTCCAAAGCTTCAGCAAGGGAATTTCTCAGGATAGTATGATTCATGGCATCCATTTTCCCATGATTCCTCTAGCCAAAGTCCACATTAAAAATTCAGTGGTATTTAATATGTGTATTGTCCCAATATCAACACTCCCCTGACATTTCAGATTCCTGTTTTGGTTTTTGTAGAGAGGGAACTACTTTGGTGGAGAGACCAGTTTTATCTTAATACAGGTCTTATATTTCCTTTCTTGCTCTAGCACAGTCTGTAACTACAGATGCCGCAGACTTTGCTTGGGGAGTAGTGTCTATGACAGTAAAGGTGCAGGGTCTTTGTAAAAAAATGACAGACAAAAGCACATAAATGTAAAAGAGATGCTGGCACTAATCAATGCTCTCCACATTCTTATAGATGATTGAAAGTACTCTCAGCACTCCAAATCATCTATGGTCCCCTTATTATAAGTGATTACCAACAACACCACACTGATGTGATACACAGACAAACACACCGGAACCAGATCTTACCCTCTCTCAAGACTAGCCATAGTAGCCTGCAATATAGATTTTCAGCACAATCTCACTCTGTGAGCATCTTAAATCCCATCAGAGCAATTTTTTCATGACAGACAAGCAAGACCAGAGCAGGATGGAAATTAAATCGGAGTGCTTCCAAAATTTGATCCAGCTAAGGGGAATACACAGAAAGCAAGCCTGGAAAACATGCATTTTTATTTCCTTGGACAATAATGTTCCTTTAATGCTTTTCCACCCTTTCTACTGAATCTTCAGCATCATCCTGAAGATTCAGAATGACTTTCCAAAGATCATTGTGGTGACTCCCTTCTGGACCAGGCAAAGGTGGTTCTCCATTTTTTTGGAAATAGCCAAGGCAATTACCACAAGCTTCCTCACAAACTGGATCTACTCACACAGAGCAGGGCTTGTTTGATACACCCCAACATGAAACAACTTCAGCTAACTGCCTGAGTAGTAGGGTCTATGGTTAATCATCGAATGTAATAACCATTAAATGGCAAAACATTGAAATTACATCATCGAAAGTCCATTCATCAAACTTGCACTTCATCGAACCTGTGAGATGGGGAAAGTAACTAGCTGGCCAACACTTCCCTGTCTCAAAAACAGAAGTATTTCAAACTCACAGGTGGGGGCTTCACTCCCCACATCCCCTCTAACTGTATATACTAACTTCGAGGTCATACTACAGTGGGGAAGAGTGAGACAGGGAAGTGTTGGCCAGCTATTAACTTTCTCCATCTCACAAGTTCAATGAAGTGCAAGTTTGATAAACAGACTTTCGATGATCTGATTTCGGTGTTTTGTCATTTGATGGTTATTCCATTATACAATTAAACAGACACCTGACTTTCAGTACCTTTCAGGCACATATTTCATGAGGACTTGAAGCATATATTAATGGAAGCAAAGAAACCTCCTACTAGGAAATCATATATTACTAAATTACTAAATGGAAAAGATTTTCTAGTTGGTGACAACTTTAAGGCTAGTTTTTCTCTGATTCTAAAATATTTGTGTATGTTATTATCTCCTAGACTTTCTTACTCCTCTATCAATTTTCATCGGTCAGCCATTTCACCATGACTGCCCATGAATCTTCCCTTTTCAATGTATTTCCATGTTAAAATGTTTTTGAAAGGGGTTCTGCATATCCAACCACCTAGAAAATAGGTGGCTTCTGCCTGGGTTATCAGCCTTGTTTTGTAAAAATTAACTCTTTTTTTTTTCTTTTAAAAAAACTCTTTAACAAGTCCATCAGCATTTAAAACACTGTATAATAAGATAGACGATAACTATTTACTAAAGTCCATAACAAGAATAGTTATATAATCTTAACCATTAGTACTTTTCCAGTAAATCATTGTAATTTTGCCAAAATATGTATTGATGAGTTATGTTTAAAGTTCTCATTTTTACAGACAATCTTAGCTGGGCACACAAATTTACCAAATGTTAATTGAGTTTTACATTTCCAGTTTTTTGTTATAACTTTGTCTGCAATGGCAAGTATTGCCCACGGAAGAGGTATATGAGAAATAGGTATAGCTGCTCAAATCATTAAATAGTATGAAAGAGTCAGTAATAATGCAATTATCTGACCACAAAGCATGAGAAAAGTTTTAAAAATCACTTCAAAAGGAAGTCACCAACTTACAGTCCATTATCATATGTAACCAATCAGCATTAAGAACTTCATTACACCTACAGCAGTTAATTTTTCCTGTTTTATATATTTGTGTAATTTTATGAGGTGTACGAAAGACTCTATGCAGACATTTCCATGTATAAATTTTTCAATAAAGTGAGGATAACTTTACTGCAGATGTTAATAATAACTTCTTATTTAGTTCTGAAAATGGTTCATTATTAATTTTTGTTGAGAAGTTTCAGATTGTCATATCGGGGTAACAAATTCAGTTTTAGTATTCTTGTAAATAATTGATAGATATATGAGTTCTCTTTGAGTGGCCATTATTAACATTAAAGAATAGATCCAAGATTTTTGTAACAGGTTTAGTTTGAAGATCTAGTGATATTTTGATTTTTATCCTGAATATATTCTTTATAGGTATGTATATCTAACCAGCCTCCTTGTTCTATGCTATATCTTGCTATTAAATATTCAACAGAATGTATCTTCTGTCCATTAAGAAATTGATGCCAAAATATTAGGTGACTATTCTTGAGAGCTGTCATTGTGTGTGCATTAGAATATAATAAGCATCCATTAGTGAAATCAATGGGGAATAATAGGATTACTAATTCCTCGACTAAGTAATTTGAATTCATAAACCGTTTAAAGATTGAAAGGATTTGGTTAATAAAATGCGTAAAAGTAAACTTGTGTCTTTCATTCAAAACAAAATCTTTTACAGCACAGCAGAATATATTGATACCGAGGTTTCATATCAAAATCTTTGATAAATTTCTTGTCTATTGATATTTTCTCATGTAAAGATTTCCAGCAAGAGACATATGGAGAATCTAACCACAATAATATTATTTTAATAATTACAGCATTATTATATAGGTCAATGTTTAGAAACCCAATGCCACATGCCTCCCATTTTTTTACATGCCAGTCTAAAAATATCCTTGTTTTTTGGGGTCTATATTATAACCTCAAATGAGTAAAAGAGCGAACACATGTTAATCGACCCCTTAAAATTGAAAGTATTAAATCCCAATCATATGGAAACAACGATTTTTTTTTCCCAGGGGAAAAAAAATCACTGGGCTGTTTTGGGAACTTTGCCTTTCCTTCACTGTGGTGTGTTCTCAGAGTTGGTATATTTAAGTAGGGGGTGGGGGAGCAAAGCCCCCCACAGTTGGGGGTATGGGGGGTGAAGCCCCCAACTTTATTTTGTGTTTGGATTTTTTTTTTTTGTGGAGCAGTGATTTTTTTCCCCTGGGAAAAAAATTGCTGTTCCTTGTATTCGAGATTTAGTGCTTTTGATTTTAAGGGGTCGATTAAAGAGCATTTACACTTTTAATCATTCGGGGTTATAATATAGACCCTTTTTAGGGTACCATAAGAATCTAAATAAGGTAGAATTTATTTGTCTTACAATTTTTTAGTGGGTGTGGATCAGAATTAAGGATTGACTATAGTATAAGATTTTTAGTAAAATTATCATTTTGATCGGGATGAGTCTATCTTCCCCTGTAAAGAATAGCTTATTTCAATTCTGTTAACTTTATGATTTCATCTGCTAAGTTTTTATAGCTTAATAATATGGAAACTTTGTTCTTTGATTCACTAGTGATACCTAAATATTTAATTTGAGAATTTTACCAGTTAAAATTTTTATGTGATTTTAAAAAGTGGCTATTTTTTGTTTATAAGCAATGTTTTAGTTTTATTATGATTAAATTTCAAACCTAAAACCTTTTTAAAGTAATCCAAGGCTTTGAATATATGAGCTAATGAGTATTCTGCATCACTACATGTCAACAGTATGTCATCAGCAAAAAGCTGGATTTTTGATGAAAAGTCTTCATTTATTTTGAACCCTTTAATATTTATGTGAGATATTATATAGTTAGCTAGTGTTTCTATAGTTAGAGCAAATAATAAAGGGGAAAGACGGTATCCTTGTTTTGTACATTTTGCTATATTAAAGGATCTCAATAGAATGGAACCTATCTTGACAAAAATACTGAATTGCTATAAAGTGTTTTGATTAATTTTGTAAACTAAAGAAAGTTATATTCATTTAATATTTTAAACAAATAATGAAGTTCACTGAATCAAAAGCTTTAGCAATATCTAGACTTATTATTGAAAATTCTTTTTTATTTTTATTTGCTATATCTATTAATTTAAAAAACTCATAATATTTTCTTGTACTCTTCTGTTTATTATAAAGCCAGTCAATCTTTATTTATTAATCCTGGCAGCATATAGTTGAGCCTTTTTGCTAGTATAGAAATTAAAATGTTATAGTCTACATTCAAAAGTGAGATAGGGCAATAAGAATTACATGATACAGGATCTTTATCTGATTTTAAAATAGGTGTAATTATAGAGTATTTCCAAGATTGAAGAATATTAGCAGAGTTTTGACTTCTTCAAAGACATTCAATAAGGCTTTTAAAATATTGTCAGGTAGCAGTTTATACAATTCTGGGATGGTATCATCTAATCCTGGGGCCTTGTTAGTTTTGAGACTTTTAATTTGGTCTTTCAATTCTTTAAAAGAGAAAGACATGTCAATTTTACTTTTTTGTTCATTAATTTATGATGTATGTTTTCTTTCAAAAAAAATATTGGTTCATTATCTTCTAAGTTTGTGTCCATTTTATTATTTGTTCATAATATTTACTAAAACGTAATATGTTTAGATTCATTATTTTGATGTTTTCTCCTCTTTATGTACAATTTCTTTAATGTGATTTATTTTGTTTATATTTTTGATCTAATGGCTATTCTATGTAGATTCTTTGGGTTTACTGAATATAACTGTAATTTATTTTTTTCCAGATTGCTTGAGATCTTGTGTTGAAGTATTTCCTGATACTCCAGATTCAGCTTTTTTGACTCCATATTTGTGGCTCTGTCATTGGGTTTTAAGTTTAACTTTAATTTATCTTTATTTGATTACAGAGCACTCAAGTCATTGTCCTATTCTTTCCCTTTACATATATACCAGTGTTTAACTTTACCAAATAAACAGGCTTTTAGGGTGTCCCATAAAATAGCATCTGTCACCTCCCTACTGTTATTAAATTCCATGAATTGATTAATTTATCTCAAAACCAATCATTAAAACTTTTTATTTTAATTATGTATGCAGGTAATCTTTGACAATGAATTAAGATATTTGAGCTAAAGGCATTATGGTCAGACAAAGGGCACTAGACTAATTAATACACCTTCTGTTACTGAATAAATCTCACTTGATACAAAAACTTTATTAATATTGGTTTGTGTTCATATCTGAAGGAATAGTGTGTATACTTTAAAGAGCTTTTCAGTTTTTAGTCTAAAATATTCCTTATATTCATTAAACCTGTGTAGTGATTTAAATGTTTTGCTGTAGAAGATAGTCTGACTCTTTTCTCATTAGTGGTGTCTTTACTTGATAGAATACAATTAAAGTCTCCAGCTATCACCACATTTTCTTTTGAATATAATTTCATAATGTCTAGATATGTCTTGGCTGTTTTAGCTCCTGTTCCAGGAATGCAGTAAGTATTTATGAGAATGTAATGCTTTTTATCTAGTTCTATTACCACCAATCCCAGCATACCATTCTTATCTGAATAAGTGTTATCTATTTTAGGGAAACCTAGTGTTTTCTTCCAAAGGATAAGAATACCTCTTCTTTTCAAACTGAAATGAGAACTTACTAGAATTAATTCTTTATTTTTAACCTGCCTAAATCTTCAGTCAATAGATGTGTTTCTTGCCAGATTATCCTCTAACATGGAATAAAAAATTCCTGGTTTGATGAAAATGTCATACAAACCACATGCTAACAGCCCCATAGCTCTACCTAATCACAAATCTTTGCTTCTGCTTATGTAGATATAATAAAATAACATGAATAAAATGGAATACATGCTAACTATATAAATGGTGCTTCTAAGAGACATAACAGAAAACTAAACAATTAGCTTAATCTGATAAAATCACAGTTGACATAGGAAGCCACTTTACTTATAACAGTTCTTATTTCTTTGTAAGTGTGTTCATATTACTTACTTGCTAATGTGTTATTCATTGCTTTCTTAAAACACAATTCCACTAATTCTAGGACTTTTAAATATTCTATCTACAAAATAACTATATATATATATATATATATATATATATATATATATATATATATATATAGTATATTACATTCACTATTATAATTTATTGCTGAACTGTTATTTAGGGCACGTGGGATAACCTTTTACTTAAGCAAGCCTGTATATTGTGTATAAAAGCTTGTTGTTTATGTCAATGTTATCAAACAAATCAATATAAAATATCAGAAATAAGTGTTATCTTTATTACTGACAATGTTAGCCGGGTTTACCATACTTAAACTCTTCATGAGATAAATTTAATTTAATTACCTTTGCTTACATTTACTCAATTCTAGGCAGCCATATCACATATTTGTGTTGTGAATAGGTTAAAATATTATGTCTTTTTATACAAGGTATACTACCAAGAGATTTCAGGTTTATGTGTGCACTCTTCCTTCAGCTCCACACTATCATACAGGACTACATTTTTCCCCGCAGAGATATATGTATCTAAACCTCACCTTCTCCATATACTTACAATCAAATGTGAGTATGCAGACATAAACATACACACCCACGTCTAATAGTCATCATGACATACTATAGAATAGGCTTTGAGGTCTCTGTTATAAAGCTGGAATATTGTTTACTTTAAAAAAAAAAACTGTTAAATGCATGTTATTTTCATTCAGACAATATACTAACAGCTTATACTTTGTTTAATGTTTTATAAAAAAGTCATGCAGCAGTTTATTTTTACAGCTGTTTTAGAACTCAGTAAACTTGCTGTTTAAAATGTGGGTGGGGAAGCTCTGTGTATTCAAAAATAAATAAAACTTTCTGTAACTTAAAATATATGCTCTAGCCACGATCTATGTAAAAAAGACATTTTAACAGTTTTAGTGAAGAAATAAAGAAAGGAGTTTATATTTTATAGCTGCTTTAAAACTCAGTAAAGTTGCCGTTTAAAATGATGGTGAGGAAGCTCTGTGTATTCAAAAATAAATAAAACTTTCTGTAACTTAAAATATATGCTGACCTTATTAATGAAAATTTCACATAATCCCTTTAGAGCAGCATTATATGGTTTATAGAGGTTGCTTCTGAGTAATCTACCTTCAAAGATCTTTTCCCTTGTGCATCATGTCCTCCCCAGTCCTGCAGTTCCTGTCACAAGCTTCCTTAGAACAGAAGTTTCTTCTGTTTCACTGAAGTAGCAATACTGAATATAAAACTAAAAAGCATGTTTTAACTTACAAAATAATTTCTAAACTCGATGATTAATGTAAAGAAGTGTTCAAAACCCTCCAGTAGTGTCCGTTTTATTGTTCCATTCAAAAGTTCCCTTCATTTCCTATTTCTGGATGGCAGAGCTCTCAGTCATCCAGAATTACCAGGAATCACCCGTATTTTAGCTTAATTATGCTCACTTTCCCAAGTGCCCAATTTGGGTGCAACTATACCCGAGATCTGCAGTGAAGCATGCTCTGTTCTGGCTGTAGACGTCTCAGCCAATCAGAGCATTACTTTACTGCACTCGTTTTGCATGCGGCTAGCATGCTTCATTTCCTGTTTTGTGAGGAAGCAGCTGTGGCAGACCTGGTATGGCTGAAGTGCTCAATTAGGTCCGCTCAGTTCGCATATCAAGGCAGTAGTGTCATGGTGAAGGAAAAGGCTTACAGTCGCATTTGGATTACACTCGAGGACTGGAAGATCAGTGTTGCCATCGAGTGTGATTGAGAGAAGGGAGAGAGCAGTGTACCGGTACCTGAACCAAGTCGTGGCCGTCCGTGGTGGCCTGGATCTGATTCCGATCTTGAGAGAAAGAAGGGAAAAAATTTGCTTTTTTTTTTTTTGTAGTGTGGATTTGTGGAAATTGAATCACTCCAGAAGGTCTGACGTTTGGAGTGGTGGACTGGTCCGTGCAATCGAGGATTTTATTTTTTGTTTTATTTTAGAGGTAAGTAAGCTCTTTTTTGTGAGTATCCAGGGTACTTTTATCTGGCCAAACTGAACTTGGGTGACTCCTGAACTTAAAATATTTTGCAGAAAACAGGAGAAAACCCATGTAAAGTAAATTACATAGATTCATTGTATCCTGGTTAAACTATGCAAGGCTAAATTGATCAGCTGACTGTTAAATAAACATTTTCTGTGAGCAAAAAAATTTACGTTACTTCATCATCTGTTTAACTTCTAGTTTACAGCCATGATAATGATCTGCTACTCATATTGACATTCTGAAGTTGTCATTCATCTTCCTTAATGTACAGATATGTATCAACTATTTTCTGCATTCATTCTGCAGATGCTAATTGCTAAATGTTGTTTAAGTCATTTACATGCCAACCATGGCATAGCCTCTTCTAAATAGTAACAGTGAAATGTTCAGTGCCTCTTTCTAAATTATGATTCCACATTTTCTAGGCAAGATTCCCTGGGAGAAAATGTATTTATTCATTTGCTTTTTGATGACCTGATGAGTTGCTCTTAGAATGTGGCCTGTTTTTATGAGAGAAGTCAGGTGATATTTATGCAGTGTGACAAATTTGGCCAGGAAATCATTAACCTTCCCTTCACTCCTTCTGATAAAGTGCTTTAGTATCATTTACATCCATCCATATTACTGTGAATTTAGAAAGAAAGAATAGTGCTATAATATGTCTTCTGAAGAGTGGAAGTTGTATTCCTTTTTCTTCATTAGGTCTTAAAGGTGAGATAATTTAATGCATATGCTGGAAATGTGTGTTAAAAAACAAAAGTGTTATGGACCTACTTTGAACTTGGAGAATGCAGTCTCTTATATTTTTGGTATTTTTGCATAATTTAGTTTATCAATATTTTTCATGACATATAGGTGGCCACGGTGGTGCAGCGGTTAGCGTTTTAGCCTCACAGCAAGAGGTTCTCCAGTTCTATCCTCAGCTGGGGTGCCTTCTGTGTGGAGTCTGCATGTCCTCCCTGTAGTCGCGTGGGTTTCCTCCGGGTGCTCCGGTTTCCTCCCACATCCCAAAGACATGCTATAGGTTGATTGGACACTCTAAATTGGCCCTAGGCATGAGTGCATGCATGTGTGTGCCTTCTGTGGAAGGTTGGGCACCGGGCTGGCAACTTGACACCGTAAAATTCTACTGCCAGTCATGAGCGGACAGGTGATTCGCTGTGGTGACCCCTAACCGGGAAAAGCTGAAAGAAGAAGAAGAAGATGGATAGAATGGTTTACTGAATATAAATTCACCAGACACTCCTTAATTCTGAAAGAATATTGGACACTTCAGCAAATACTAAATTACTAGACTGACCTTAAGTATTCACAAGTATGTAAAAGTACTGATTTATTAAAGTTCTATACTCTCAAAACCCTACTAATATAGTTGACAGTGAGGTTACTCCAACTCAGTGGAATAAAAAAAAATCATGTTTCTGCTGTTTTACAGAGATAGCAGTACTCTTGCATTCCATCTTCCAAAGCCTTTAGTAAATCCCATACAAACAAAAAATCTCTCCTTACAGCTACACTGAAAAGCCTCAGTCTCCTTTCCACCCCCAAATATATCAGAGTAGGTTGTCAGGATGGTAATCAGGATTAGTCGGGCGTCAAGGAAGTAGAAACTAATGATGCCTTGCTTTTGTGTAATTGAATGAATGGGTGGGCGTGTCCATTAATGCACTTATTTAAATTTGCATATCTTATCTTAATTAGGTGTCCCTGAATGTCCCTGATTTTAAAGTCCTTTGTCCCTGATTCTCAGATCTGGAGGCTGAGAGGTATTCTGGAGGGGGTTAGAGGTCATGTAGCACTTCTTTACTCATGAGCTGTTCAAAATGAAATCAGGCTACTGTGGAAACTCAGATAAGCTCATGCCATTAAGAAAAACACTTTTGGAACACTTTTAGACTTTCAGGTGGGAAAATGAGGTAAAGAAAGATGATAAAAGTTAAAAAGGCTTGCAATCGCAATGGGGTAACCACAATCATAGCAGGCCAAAGGCAAACTAGGGCGCCGTACAGGCCAGCCACGGAAAGGTGCTATTTTTAACTATTTATTTATTTTAATTAATAAAATTCTTCTTGCTCGGCTCCCTGTTCAGGAAGCCCTATCCATAGCATGAGAGGGGTGAGCGCCCTCCCACTTACAGCTGCAGGTTGGCTCAGAGACTTAAAAAAATTGCGGTACACGAGTCTGTTACCTTAAGGAGGAACATTAACATGCATGCATCATGATGCCAGCGTGGATGCAAATACATTCTTCAGGCCTGCGCATAATTTAAACTAGCAGTTCTTTTAAGAAATACGCCAAGTCCGTGTGGAGCCATTTGGTTTAGAAAGAAGGTAAGTGTATGCGTGTTTGTGCTTAAGTGTAATTTAAGCCGCTCACTTCTGTATGAGAGAGGAAGTGTGTGTGTATATGTATGGAATTTAAATTTAGCTGTTCTGTTTGTATGAGAGATAGTGTACGTGTGTGTTAATGTGTGAGAGTAGATATGCATACATGTGTGTTGCTGATATGGTGAAAGTCTGTAGCAAATAGCTCTCAGCAGGCATCCCGGGAATATTGTTGGACCAATGTAACTGGAATTTTTAAATTTGGATAGTGTAAAAAGGACTTGATCTGAAGTGATTTCAAAGGAGGAGATGGAGACTGATATAGTCTGAAGCTGCAAGTCTCAAACCCACATACCACTATTTATTACTCAGGTGCACTACTATTATACCTTAGCTGCATAACTTCTTCTGTTTTTCATTTTGTGAGCGACCAGTGGCACCCATTGCTCATATCTGCATAACATTTATCACATATGATTGGCAAATACACTCTCTAGTTCCTTCACTCAGACAAGAGAGTGTATCTATCGGTCAGTGTTCAAACCTATTGCTATGGTCTTTGATCCCATCCTGACACATCTAGAGTATCATTTATGTTACTAATATTCATGCCTCTATTGTGTGTAAGAATCATTTATCTCTGAATTGTGAAGACAGTGAGAAAAAAAAAGGATGTGGTGTTTTTACTTTGCATTTAGATAGGGAATAATCAAATTTTGCAAATATTTGGAACAATATTTGTTTTTTACTTTAAAACATGGAAGCAGATGGCATACTGGTGCAGCACTTAGTGCTGTCACCTCACAGAAAGAGGTTCTATGGTTCGATTCTCGGCTGGGGTGCCATCTGTGTGAAGTCCGCCTGCCCTTCAGTGTTCGTGTGGGTTTCCTCCCAGTGCTCCGGTTTCTTTCCATATTCCCAAGACATGCTGTAGGTGTAGCGGACATTCTAAATTGGCCCTAGGTGTGCATGTGTGTGTGTATAATGTAAACTTAGTGGTTCAGTTTGTCTCTGTATGTGAGAGAAAATTGCATGTCTGTGTTGTATGAGAGAGTAGAGTAGGGCTGTGTGGAATTTAAACTAGTTGTTGTATGAAAGAGAAGGTGTGTGTCTGTGTGTTGCTATGTGAGAGAGTAGGTGTGTGTTGCTATGTGAGAGTAGGGGTGTGTGTGTGTGTGTGTGTGTGTGTGTGTGTGTGTGTGTGTGTGTGTGTGTGTTTAGCATACCTTTTCAAGTGTATGGATTTAGCATTATAGTTTTTGTCTGTTTCTCATAAAGTTTGTGGTTTTCTGGCAAATCAGGGAGGACTGTAGTCACAAAATTATATGTATATGAGTTTTAACTTTGCATCCTCCACAAAATACATGCTAATAAAAATACTGTTATTCTTTTAACTTTCTAAGTTAAAAAGAGCACTACTTCAAACTGTACTTCACACTGTCCCTATTTTTTAGCCATTGCATCCATGTTATTTTAGGTTTTGTGCAGATTGTTTGCACTAAGAGGTTGAGAAGTATGCATATCTTTCAGCTGTACAGATGTTTGCAGAATGTCCAAATTTTTGCCTCATATTTTTGGCCTATTCTTCATAAAACATGTGGTTTTCTGGAAAATCCCTAAAGACTGAAATAATTAAATGTCATATATTTGAGTTTCAGTCTTCATTTCCTTTAGACAATGCCTGCTAAGATAAATGCTGTTATTCTCGAAACTTTTTAAGTCTATAAGAGCAATATTTATAATCTGTCCTTTTGGAGCCCTTGCCACCCCCCCCCCCCCAATATTTTAGGCTTTGACAAGCTCTCTTGTGCTAAGAAGTTGAGAGGTATGGAGGCATTGCATGTAATGCCCTAGATGACAATTATTTGGTGCATTTTAAGGTGAAGAAGTGGTTCTGCATTCCCGAGTGTGTCTTCCTTTGCTTAAGATGCCTAGTGACTATGAACTTGTTGTTTTCTCAGTCATTCCCTATTGTAGTACTACCAGCTTACCAGTTTTTTTATGTAACAGGCAATTAATTCTTAAAGGGTAGCAAGCACTGAATTTGTAGATGAAACACTGAAATATAAAGTTGCTTGCCAGTAACAGCCTCTTCATTAATTACGAATCTCTTTAATGTGGAATTATTCAGATGAAATTTACTTCTGCAGAGATTGTGCTTACTGACTTATACTGATGGATTGTAATGATAGAAGTCTTGAGTGGCCTTTTATGGTTAAAATATTCTGAAATGGGCAGTTATTTCATTATTGAGAAATGCATTGTTTCATTGCTTACTGGAAAAATGTTCAAAACTACAAATTTAAAGCACACACTAACAAGTGGTGCCTTATTTTACAGGGAATTTGAAAGCAGTGTTAGTACCATAATTGCCTTTGGTGCAGAAGGCTGTGGATTCTACTCCCACACCATGTAGATGAAGTGCTGATATTGCAGTAACCATATGATTGCCGATTATTTGGTGCATTATAAGGGGGGCTAGGGGTTCTCCACTCCTGAGTGTGTCCTCCTTTGTATGAGAAGTCTAGTAACTATGAACTTGTTGTCAGTTTTAGTCATTTCCTATTGCAATATTACCAGTTTACCACATTTTTAATTGTAATGTAGGAAATTCTTCAAGGGCAACATACACTGAATTTGTAGATGAAGTAAA
>NC_056735.1:1424589588-1424699588 GCF_019279795.1 Protopterus annectens
AAAAACAAATGAGAAACCCGAAAGCGTTTAACAGGGGCTTAAAAGCTAGAAAGGCCAAAACGGCCAAAAGCAGATTCTTTGGGGGGAAATTCCCCGAGAAAATACTTTCTAAGCTCCCTTTCCCTGTGCAAAAAACCCCTTACCAGAAAGGAAAAAGGGGGAAAAGGGAAACCAAGTCCCGAAACCCGCAAAGCTTATTTGGACTTAAAAGGCAGAAAGGCCCAAAAAAAGGCAATTTTGATTTCTTTTGGGAAAAACCAGAAAGTAATTTAACCCCCTCCCACTTGGGTGAACAAAGGTTTTTAAAAAAGGAAAACTTTTCAAAGTCCCGGAAAAATCAGAAAACATTTAAAAAAGGTAAAAGGCAGGAAAAAAAATTTTATGGGCTCCGGGGAAAAAAGAGAAAAATATAAATTAAAATAACACACCTTTGCCTTGTGTAGCCCACTTTCAACCACGAAAACTTTCTAGTAGAACAAAGGAAAACTGCAAAAAGTTTTTTAAAAAGGGGTTAAAGAGCAGAAATTCCCAAAAAAGGCAATGCACCAGAATTTTTGGGTGGGGAAAATCCTTAATAGGTAAGGGGTCAACTCTTTTTCCCCTGGTGCAAAAAACCCTTTTACCAAGAAAAAAATGGGAAGGAAAAAACCAAAACCGAAAAAAAGGGGGGTTTTTTGGGGACTTAGGTAGGGAAAAGGAAACAAAGGAAAAAATTTTCTTTTTGGGGCACAAAAGAAAGCATAAAATCCAGCTCCACTTGAGTGTGAACCCAACAGTTTTCAAAAAAAGGAAAATTTAAAGGAATTAAAAAAACCCGAAAACAGCAAAACCGTTTAAAAAAAAGGGAAAGGGAAAAATAATTTTTTAGTCCCCAAAAGAAAAAAAATAATTAATATAACAGCACCCTTTTTCCTTGTGTAGCCTCCAGGAAAACCAGGAAAACTCAAAACCAAAAAAAAGGGATACAGGGGCTTAAAAAGCTAAAAGGAAAAGGCCCAAAAACTCCAGAGGCTGGGGCATCTAAAGGGGGAAATAAACTTTCAAGGTCATCCCCTTGCGGGTCCTTTTCAAAAGAAGGGAACACAGGAACTTTCCAGTAGAAACAGCAAAACCTGAAAGGTTTACAGGGGCGAAAAAGGAAATTAAAAACAAAACACCCGAAATGCGAAATTCCAGGTAGGTGGTTGTACCTCCAAAAGGTAACAAAAACGCCTTTCAAAAAAAAAAGGCAAAAAACTTAAAAAAGGAAAAGCAAACCTTTTTTTGGAAACTGCAGGCCCGGAAAGAGAAAAATTTTTGGGAACAACACCTGCTTTAACACCGGGAGCCACGAGTTTGTAGGAAAAAAGTCAAAACAGGGCCCAAATTTAAACAGGAAAATTGAAAAGCTAGAAATTGGCCAAAAGGGCAAAATACCTTCTTTTCGGGGAAAACTCTCCAGGGTAATAGGGAAAAAACCCACTCCACGGTAACAAAACCCCCTTTTTCCGAAAGAAATTTGGGAACACAGGAACTTTCCAGTAAAAAAACAGAAAGCCAAAGGGGTATTTCAGGGGCGAAAAAGGAAAATTTTGGCCCTTTTTACAAAACACCCGAAATGGAAATTCCAGGTAGAATTGGTGTTAGCCCCACCCCTAAATTTTAAAAAAAGGACCCCTTTTCCAAAGGAAAAAAAAAGGGAAAAAACTTAAAACAGAAAACAGGAAAGGGCCGATTTACTCTTTTCAGAAAGCGGAAACAAGGTAATTTTGAGAAATTTTTTTTAAACAAAGCAGTTCTTTTTTGCGCTAGCACCCCTTTGAGGACCACAGGAAATTTCAAAAACAAAACAAACCAAAGTGGTTTTTTTAAGGGGGTTAAAACTTAAAAGCCCAAAACGGAAAAGATAAATTCTTTTGCGGACATCCTCCAGGGATAGTAGGGAAAATTAAATTAAATGGTAACAAAGCCTTTTGTTTCCGGAAAAGGGAAAAGGGGAACACAGGAACTTTCCAAAGTCAGAAACAGCAAAGCCGAGCCAAATTGGTTTAAAGGGGAAAAAGATTTCCCAAAACCAAACACCCGAAATTTTGGGAAACACTCCTCCAGGGATAGATAGGCTGCTCTAAGCTCCCCACTCCCACTGGTGAACAAAGAAGCCTTCTTTTATCCAAGAAAGGAAATGCACAACACAGGAACTTTCCAAAACTCCAGAATACAGCAAAGCCTGTATTTGGACTACTCTAGGTCAGGAAAGGCGGGAAACAAGGATCATTTTTTTTGATTTTTTTCTTTTTTAGTACACAAACAGCAGAAAATTCAGTAAATATATAACACAGGCTAGTGCACTTGAGTGTGTAGCCTCAACAGGTAAATTTCAAAAAACAGGACAAACATTTCAAACTGCAAGTAAAAAATTGCATTAAAACAGCTTAAAACAGTTTAAAACAGGTAAAGGAGCAGATATACTCGCTTTTCAGTGAGAGCGGACAGTCGCACAGGTAATAGTAGAAGAAAATATACTTAATCAGGTAAGCAGTCACTCTTTTTGTCTCTCTGCTGCTAGCACCACTCTGCAGAACCACGAGGAGCTTTGCTGAGTAGGAACAAGCGCAGAAACAGCACCAAAGCGGGTTTTATACAGGGGGACTTGAAAGAGCTAGAAATTGGCCCAAAATGGCCAAAAGACTACCAGATTCTTGTGCTGGGAACACTCCTCCAGGGATAGATAGGCTGCTCTAAGCTCCCCACTCCCACTGGTGAACAAAGAAGCCTCCTTTTATCCAAGAAAGGAAATGGGCAACACAGGAACTTTCCCAAACTCCAGAATACAGCAAAGCCTGTATTTGGACTACTCTAGGTCAGGAAAGGCGGGAAACAAGGATAATGTTTTTGATTTTTTTCTTTTTTAGTACACAAACCGCAGAAAATGCAGTAAATATATAACACAGGCTAGCGCACTTGAGTCTGTAGCCTCAACAGGTACATTTCAACAAACAGGATAAACTTTTCAAAGTACAGGTAAAAAAATTGCAGTAAAACAGCTTAAAACCAGTAAAGTAGCAGATAAACTCGCTTTTCAGTGAGAGCGGACAGTCGCACAGGTAATAGTAGATGAAAATATACTTAATCAGGTAAGCAGTCACTCTTTTTGTCTCTCTGCTGCTAGCACCACTCTGCAGGACCACGGGGAGCTTTGCTGAGTACAAACAAGTGCAGAAACCTCGCCAAAGCGGGTTTTATACAGGGAGATTTGAAAGAACTAGAAATTGGCCCAAAACGGCCAACAGACTACCAGATTCTTGTGCTGGGAACACTCCTCCAGGGATAGATAGGCTGCTCTATGCTCCACAGTCCCACTAGTGAACAAAGAAGCCTCCTTTTATACAAGAAAGGAAATGGGCAATGCAGGAACTTTCCAAAAGTGCAGAATACAGCCAAGCCTGTATTTGGACTACTCTAGGTCAGGAAAGGCGGGAAACAAGGATCATTTTTTTGATTTTTTTTTTCTTTTTTAGTACACAAACAGCAGAAAATGCAGTAAATATATAACATAGGTTAGCGCACTTGAGTGTGTAGCCTCAACAGGTAAGTTTCAGCAAAGAGGACAAACTTTTCAATAGTGCAAGTAAAAAATTGCAGTAAAACAGCTTAAAACCGCTTAAAACAGGTAAAGGAGCAGATATACTCACATTTCAGTTAGAGCGGACAGTCGCACAGGTAATAGTAGAAGAAAATATACTTAACCAGGTAAGCACTTGCTTTTTTTGTCTCTCTGCTCCTAGCACCACTTTGCAGGACCACGAGGAGCTTTGCTAAGTAGAAACAAGCTCCGAATCTGCGCCAAAGCGGGTTTTATATCGGGGGACTTGAAAGAGCTAGAAATTGGCCCAAAATGGCAAATAGACTACCAGATTCTTGAGCTGGGAACACTCCTCCAGGGATAGATAGGCTGCTCTAAGTTCCCACTTCCACTGGTGAACAGAGAAGTTTCATTTTATCCAAGAAAAGAAATGGGCAACACAGGAACTTTCCAAAAGTCTAGAATACAGCAAAGCCTGTATATGGACTCCTCTAGGTCAGGAAAGGCGGGAAACAAGGATATTTTTTTTTTATTTTTTTATTTTTTAGTACACAAACAGCAGAACATGCAGTAAATATATAACAGGCTAGCGCACTTGAGTGTGTAGCCTCAAAAGGTAAATTTCAACATACAGGACAAACTTTTCAAAGTGCAGGTAACAAATTGCAGTAAAACAGCTTAATACAGCTTAAAACAAGTAAAGGAGCAGATATACTCACTTTTCAGTTAGAGCGGACAGTCGCACAGGTAATAGTAGAAGAAAATATACTTAACCAGGTAAGCACTCGCTTTTTTTGTCTCTCTGCTCCTAGCACCACTTTGCAGGACCACGAGGAGCTTTGCTAAGTAGAAACAAGCTCCGAAACTGCGCCAAAGCGGGTTTTATATCGGGGGACTTGAAAGAGCTAGAAATTGGCCCAAAATGGCAAATAGACTACCAGATTCTTGAGCTGGGAACACTCCTCCAGGGATAGATAGGCTGCTCTAAGTTCCCACTTCCACTGGTGAACAGAGAAGTTTCATTTTATCCAAGAAAAGAAATGGGCAACACAGGAACTTTCCAAAAGTCTAGAATACAGCAAAGCCTGTATATGGACTCCTCTAGGTCAGGAAAGGCGGGAAACAAGGATATTTTTTTTTTATTTTTTTATTTTTTAGTACACAAACAGCAGAACATGCAGTAAATATATAACAGGCTAGCGCACTTGAGTGTGTAGCCTCAAAAGGTAAATTTCAACATACAGGACAAACTTTTCAAAGTGCAGGTAACAAATTGCAGTAAAACAGCTTAATACAGCTTAAAACAAGTAAAGGAGCAGATATACTCACTTTTCAGTGAGAGCGAACAGTCGCACAGGTAATAGTAGAAGAAAATATACTTAATCAGGTAAGCAGTCGCTCTTTTTGTCTCTCTGCTGCTAGCACCACTCTGCAGGACCATGAGGAGCTTTGCTGAGAAGAAACAAGCACAGAAACCACACCAAAGTGGGTTTTATACAGGGGGATTTGAAAGAGCTAGAATTTGGCCCAATACAGCCAATAGACTACCAGATTCTTGCGCTGGGAACACTCCTCCAAGGATAGATAGGCTGCAATAAGCTCTCCACTGCCACTGGTGAACAAAGAAGCCTCCTTTTATCCAAGAAAGGAAAAGGGCAACGCAGTAACTTTCCAAAAGTCCAGAATATAGCAAAGCCTGTATTTGGACTACTCTTGGTCCAGAAAGGCGGGAAACAAGGATAATTCTTTTGATTTTTTTCTTTTGTAGTACACAAACAGCAGAAAATGCAGTAAATATATAACACAGGCTAGCACACTTGAGTGTGTAGCCTCAACAGGTAAATTACAAGCAGGACAAACGTTTCAAAGTGCAAGTAAAAAATTGCAGTAAAACAGCTTAAAACAGGTAAAGGAGCAGATATACTCACTTTTCAGCTGGAGCGGACAGTCGCACAGGTAATAGTAGAAGAAAATATACTTAATCAGGTAAGCAGTCACTGTTTTTGTCTCTCTGCTGCTAGCACCACTCTGCAGGACCACGAGGAGCTTTGCTGAGTAGAAACAAGCGCAGAAACTGCGCCAAATTGGGTTTTATACAGGGGGACTTGAAAGAGCTAGAAATTGGCCCAAAACAGCCAACAGACTACCAGATTCTTGTGCAGGAAACACTCCTCCAGGGATTGATAGGCTGCTCTAAGCTCCCCACTCCCACTGGTGAACAAAAAAGCCTCCTTTTATCCAAGAAAGGAAATGGGCAACACAGGAACTTTCCAAAAGTCCAGAATACAGCAAAGCCTGCATTTGGACTACTCTAGGTCAGGAAAGGCGGGAAACAAGGATAATTATTTTTTGAATTTTTCTTTTTTAGTACACAAACAGCAGAAAATGCAGTAAATATATAACACGGGCTAGCACACTTGAGTGTGTAGCCTCAACAGGTAAATTCCAACAAACAGGACAAACTTTTCAAAGTGCAAGTAAAAAATTGAAGTAAAAAAGCTTAAAACAGCTTAAAACAAGTAAAGGAGCAGATATGCTCGCATTTCAGCAAGAGCGGACAGTCGCACAGGTAATAGTAGAAGAAAATGTACTTAGGTAAGCAGTCGCTCTTTTTGTCCCTCTGCTGCTAGCACCACTCTGCAGGACCACGAGGACCTTTGCTGAGTAGAAACAAGCGCAGAAACCACACCAAAGTGGGTTTTATACAGGAGGACTTGAAAGAGCTATAAATTGGCCCAATATGGCCAATAGACTACCAGATTCTTGTGCTGGGAACATTCCTCCAAGTATAAATAGGCTGCAATAAGCTCCCTACTCCCACTGGTGAACAAAAAAGCCTTCTTTTATCCAAGAAAGGAAATGGGCAACACAGGAACTTTCCAAAAGTCCAGAATACAGCAAAGCCTATTTGGACTACTCTAGGTCAGGAAAGGTGGGAAACAAGGATAATTTTTTTGATTTTTTCTTTTTTAGTACACAAACAGCAGAAAATGCAGTAAATATATAACACAGCCTAGCACACTTGAGTGTGTAGCCTCAACAGGTAAATTTCAACAAACAGGACAAACCTTTCAAAGTGCAAGTAAAAAATTGCAATAACACAGCTTAAAACAGCTTAAAACAGGTAAAGGAGCAGATATACTCACTTTTCAGCGAGTGCGGACAGTCGCACAGGTAATAGTAGAAGAAAATATACTTAATCAGGTAAGCAGTCACTCTCTTTGTCTCTCTGCTGCTAGCACCACTCTGCAGGACCAGGAGGAGCTTTGCTGAGTAGAAACAAGTGCAGAAACCGCACCAAACTTGGTTTTATACAGGGGGACTTGAAAAAGCTAGAAATTGGCACAAAACGGCCAATACACTACCAGATTCTTGTGCTGGCAACACTCCTCCAGGGATAGATAGGCTGCTCTAAGCTCCCCACTCCCACTGGTGAACAAAGAAGCCTTCTTTTATCCAAGAAAGGAAATGGGCAACACAGGAACTTTCCAAAAGTCCAGAATACAGCAAAGCCAGTATTTGGACTACTCTAGGTCAGTAAAGGCAGGAAACAAGGAAAATGTTTTTTTACTTTTTCTTTTTTAGTGCACAAACAGCAGAAAATGCAGTAAATATATAACATAGGCTAGCACACTGAGTGTGTAGTCTCAACAGGTAAATTTCAACAAACAGGACAAACTTTTCAAAGTACAGGTAAACAAATTGCAGTAAAACAGCTTAAAACAGCTTAAAACAGGTAAAGGAGCAGATATACTCGCTTTTCAGTGAGAGCGGACAGTCGCACAGGTAATAGTAGAAGAAAATATACTTAATCAGGTAAGCAGTCACTCTTTTCGTCTCTCTGCTGCTAGCACTTCTTTGCAGGACCACAAGGAGCTTTGTTGAGTAGAAACAAGCGCAGAAACCGTGCCAAACTGGGTTTTATACAGGGGGACTTGAAAGAGCTAGAAATTGGCCCAAAACGGCCAATAGACTACCAGATTATTGTGCTGGGAACACTCCTCCAGGGATAGATAGGCTGCTCTAAGCTCCCCACTACCACTGGTGAACAAAGAAGACTCCTTTTATCAAAGAAAGGAAATGGGCAACGCAGGAACTTTCCAAAATTCCAGAATACTGCAAAGCCTGTATTTGGACTACTCTAGGTCAGGAAAGGTGGGAAACTAGGATAATTTTTTTGATTTTTTTCTTTTTTAGTACACAAACAGAAGAAAATGCAGTAAATATATAACACAGGCTAGCACATTTGAGTGTGTACCCTCAACAGGTAAATTTCTACAAACAGGACAAACTTTTCAAAGTACAAGTAAAAAATTGCAGTAAAAAAGCTTAAAACAGGTAAAGGAGCAGATATGTTCGCATTTCAGCGAGAGCGGACAGTCGCACAGGTAATAATAGAAGAAAATGTGCTTAGGTAAGCAGTCACTCTTTTTGTCTCTCTGCTGCTAGCACCACTCTGCAGGACCACGAGGAATTTTGCTGTGTAGAAACAAGTGCAGAAACCTCGCCAAAGCAGGTTTTATAGAGGGAGACTTGAAAGAGCTAGAAATTGGCCCAAAACGGCCAACAGACTACCAGATTCTTGTGCTGGGAACACTCCTCCAGGGATAGATAGGCTGCTCTAAGCTCCCCACTCCCACTGGTGAACAAAGAAGCCTCCTGTTATCCATGAAAGGAAATGGGCAACACAGGAACTTTCCAAAAGTCCAGAAAACAGCAAAGCCTGTATTTGGACTACTCTAGGTCAGGAAAGGCGGGAAACAAGGATCATTATTTTTATTTTTTATTTTTTAGTACACAAACAGCAGAAAATGCAGTAAATATATAACACAGGTTAGCGGACTTGAGTGTGTAGACTCAACAGATACATTTCAACAAAAAGGACAAACTTTTCAAAGTACAAGTTAAAACATTCCAGTAAAACAGCTGGAAACAGCTTAAAACAGGTAAAGGAGAAGATATACCGCTTTTCAACAAGAGCAGACAGTCGCACAGGTAATAGTAGAAGAAAATATACTTAATCAGGTAAGCAGTCACTCTTTTTGTCTCTCTGCTGCTAGCACCACTCTGCAGGACAATGAGGAGCTTTGCTGAGTAGAAACAAGCGCAAAAACCGTGCCACAGCTGGTTTTATACAGGGAGACTTGAAAGACATAGAAATTGGCCAAAAACGGCCAATAGACTACCAGATTCTTGTGCTGGGAACACTCCTCCAGGGATAGATAGGCTGCTCTAAGCTCCCCACTCCCACTGGTGAACAAAGAAGCCTCCTTTTATCCCAGAAAGGAAATGGGCAACTCAGGAACTTTCCAAAAGTCCAGAATACAGCAAAGCCTGTATTTGGACTATTCTAGGTCAGGAAAGGTGGGAAACTAGGATAATGTTTTTGATTTTTTCTTTTTTAGTACACAAACAGCAGTAAATGCAGTAAATATATAACACAGGCTAGCGCATTTGAGTGTGTAGCCTCAACAGGTAAATTTCTACAAACAGGACAAACTTTTCAAAGTGCAAGTAAAAAATTGCAGTAAAACAGCTTAAAACAGGTAAAGTAGCAGATATACTCACGTTTCGGCGAGAGCGGACAGTTTCACAGGTAATAGTAGAAGAGAATATACTTAATCAGGTAAGCAGTCACTCTTTTTGTCTCTCTGCTGCTAGCACCACTCTGCAGGACCACGAGGAGCTTTGCTGAGTAGAAGCCAGTGCAGAAACCGCACCAAAGCGGGTTTTATACATGGGGACTTGAAAGAGCTAGAAATTGGCCCAAAACGGCCAATAGTCTACCAGATTCTTGTGCTGGGAACACTCCTCCAGGGATAGATAGGCTGCTCTAAGCTCCCCACTCCCACTGGTGAACAAAGAAGCCTTCTTTTATCCAAGAAAGGAAATGGGCAACACAGGAACTTTCCAAAAGTCCAGAATACAGCAAAGCCTGTATTTGGACTACTCATAGGTTCATAGGTTCATAGGTTCATACTAGGCTATCTGCCCCTAGGGCATTTATAAGCCTAGCCAGAGTGTGTTTGGCTTTCGCCACCCATTTTAAATGAATTTTGCTATGCCCTTTTTCGAGGTTAGTATACTGTGCCTCTGTCTAACAGTGACACAGATGTGATACCCAGGGTAAACCTACTATCTCCCATCCACTCATCAAGATTCCTCTTGAAGAGAGTCAATGAGGGACTCTGCCTAACCTGGTCTGGGATTTTATTCCAGAGTGAAGGGTGCCTCTGGGTTATAAATCTGTCCCTCCAGCATGTCCTATTTATTTCAGTGCTGAGGTTCAAGTCTCTTGAGCTCATAGCTCGATGGGATTTGGATTTTCTGAGGTGCAGCATGTCCATTAATTCCGGGTTGGACATGGCTTTATACGTCAGGCACAGATTGCCTCTGAGCAGGCAGTATGCCACTGAGTATAGCTGGAGTTTCTTTAACCGGGCAGCATATGGCATCTGTTTGAGCCCTTTGATCCTCTTGGTGAGGTACTTTTGGGGTCTTTCCAGTTGCTGCAGGTGTCTGGTAAGGTACATCCCAAAAGGGGCATTGTACTCAATTATGGGCCTGATGAGGGATGAGTAAAGAGGCACGATGACCTCCCCTGATCTAGATGTGAATCCCTTCATAATTAGGTGGGCTATGTAAAATGTTTTTCTAACCACTTTGGCCACGTGGTTGTCAAATGAGAGATTGCTATCAACTTGGGTCCCCAGGTCTCTAATTACTTCTTCCGTACTTAATGGATTACCACCTATGTGGTAATTTGTGGGCAATTTGTTTTTGCCAAAGGGGATGACTATACACTTTTTGGCATTTAGCTTGAGGCCATGGCTCTGGCACCAGTTGTCTGTTTCTATGAGGCCCTTTAGTAGGATGCTTGTGTCGGCTGGAGAGTCTATTATGGCACCCAGTTTGCAGTCATCTGTGAACTTGGTCAACCACAGTCCTTCCGTGTTAGCCTGTACCTCCAAGAAATATATACCGAACAAGAGAGGTCCCAGGACTGAGCCTTGTGGGATGCCACTTGTAACTGGTTTGGAGTCTGACATGGCTCCAGCAATTCTAACCATGTGGGTCTGTCCTTGAGCCAGTTTGCAACCCATCTAGTGACATAGGGCTTTATATTTAAGCTGGTGAGCTTATCTATAATGCCCGAATGGGGTATTGTATCGAAGGCTTTTGCAAGGTCTAGGTAGGCTGTGTGGACCACCTTCCCCTCGTCAATGGCCTTGGTGACTGTTTTAAAGAAATCGACCAGGTTTAAGAGGCAGAATCTGCCCTTAACAAAGCCAAACTGGGTAGGATCCAGTGTCTGTAGGTCCCCAATATCTTTATTTATGAGGCCATGATGATCCTTTCCATAGCTTTGCAGACCAAGCTAGTCAAGCTTATGGGGCGATAGTTTCCAGGATCCGTTGAGGTACCACCTTTGTGGAGAGGGACCACTGTTGCTGTACGCCACTCTTTGGGTACATATCCTGTAGTAAGGCTGAGACTGAACAGTAGTTTTATGCTTGGGTTTAGTTCTTCTTGGAGTTCATGTAGGACGCAGCCCGGGACACCGACTGGTCCCATTGATGCTGTGTTTTTTGCTTTGGAGAGGGCGGCTCTTACCTGAGCATTTGAGATGTCAGGGGGGCAGCACTCTGCTGGGATAGATATTTGCCATTTTGGTGGGGAAGGGGGGGAGAAGTTTGTGCTGAACCTGTCAGCTAGGATGTTGGCAATGTCTGTGGGTTTGGTGTATTTTTTGTCATTTTGGACTAATTCTGAGCATTTCTGGGAATTCCCACCCATGTTCCTAACATAACTAAAGAAAGCCTTGTGATTATCCTTAGTGTCCTGTGCAATTTTTCTCTCGAAGCTGGCCTTAGACGATTTTATGAGTGCCCGTAGTTTTTTGCTAATACTGATCAGAGATGCCTTCCCTTTTTGGGATTTTGCTCTATCATGTAGTACCCTCCTCCTTCTATTGTATAGTTTGTTTATGGCTGGGGTCCACCAGACAGGACACCTAACTTTGGAGGATTGGGTCTTGGTTTTATTTGGGGTTGCATGATCCATGCATTCCTGAAGGTGTTCATAGAATGCATTTATAAAGGATTCTGTGGTCTGTGCCGTATTTTCCACAGGCCTGGGGGCTTTGAAGGATTCCACCTCGGTTTTGAGGAGTGTGAAATTTGCTTTAGAGAAGTTTTTCACTGTGGTTTTCTGGGCAGGGGCTGGGGTCGGGATGTGAATATCTAGTGAGATTAGTTTATGGTCTGATCTTACCAGTGAGGGATACACTTCTGGTCTGGAGCATAGAGTCCCCATGTTGGTGATGATCAGGTCCAGTATGTTTTCCCCTCTTGTGGGAGTGGCAACAAGTTGTTCCATAGCATTTGAGTTTATAAATTCTAGGAACCTTTGGGCTAGGGTGTTGGTGCTACAGTAATGCTCCCAGTCTATGTTAGTTGAAGTCGCCCAATGTAATGGTGTTTGGAGAGACCTTCATATTTTCCAGTGTTCTCAGGAGGGCCGAGTGGGGTTCCTGGGTTTGGGAGGGTGGTCTGTAGCAGGCTATAAACTGGAAGGCAGTTTTACCCACTGTTAGTTGCACATGGATAGTCTATGATGCTTCGTGCTGTGCCACCAACCTGGAGGTGTGGGTATCTTTGACGAATATTGATACTCCCCCTTCCTTTTCTAGGTCAGGAAAGGTGGGAAACAAAGATAATTTTTTTGATTTTTTTCTTTTTTAGTACACAAACAGCAGAAAATGCAGTAAATATATAACACAGGTTAGCGCACTTGAGTGTGTAGCCTCAACAGGTAAATTTCAACAAACAGGACAAACTTTTCAAAGTGCAAGTAAAAAATTGCAGTAAAACAGCTTAAAGCAGCTTAAAACAGGTAAAGGAGCAGATATACCCGCTTTTCAGTGAGGGCGGACAGTTGCACAGGTAATAGTAGAAGAAAATATACTTAATCAGGTAAGCAGTCGCTCTTTTTGTCTCTCTGCTGCTAGCGCCACTCTGCAGGACCACGAGGAGCTTTGCTGAGTAGAAACAAGCGCAGAAACCGCGCCAAAGTGGGTTTTATACAGGGGGACTTGAAAGAGCTAAAAATTGGCCCAAAACGGCCAATAGACTACCAGATTCTTGTGCTGGGAACACTCCTCCAAGGATAGATAGGCTGCTCTAAGCTCCCCACTCCCACTGGTGAACAAAGAAGCCTCCTTTTATCCAAGAAAGAAAATGGGCAACACAGGAACTTTCCAAAAGTCCAGAATACAGCAAAGCCTGTATTTGGACTACTCTAGGTCAGAAAAGGCAGGAAACAAGGATCATTTTTTTTATTTTTTTATTTTTTAGTACACAAGTTCATGTGGTAGGGCACCATAATGCGCACTCCAGTGAGAACTCATGAAGTTGTCAAGTTTTACTAAATTCTCTAAACATAGAATCATATACTTCTTTCTGATCTGAAGCATGCAATGTAGTGCTTTCTCAAAAACAACTGAATATATATATATATACGGTTCTACCTCAGTTAGACGACACGCCGGAACATCGACACAGAAATCGCGAGCCCCAGAAGATTGACAGTTCAGAAGACCGACACGACGGGCCCCAGAAGATCGACAGTTCAGAAGACTGACCCGACGGATGAAAGCACCGACGCTGAGGATGCCGACATGGGAAAAGGCTGTGTAAGTATGCGGTAGTGACGGACGTTAGGGTGCGAGTAAGGTAAGTGTGGATATTGACGGTCTGTGGGGACAGGGGTGGGTTAAGTGAGTTAGGGTTAGGGAGCGGGTCAGGTAAGTGTGCGGTAGTGATTGTGTTTGGGTTAGGGGCGGGATAAGTGAGTTAGGGTTAGGGAGCAGGTCAGGTAAGTGTGAGGTAGTGATTGTGTTTGGGTTAGGGGTGGGATAAGTGAGTTAGGGTTAGGGAGCGGGTCAGGTAAGTGCGGTAGTGACGGACCTTAGGGTTAGGGTTTGGGTTATGGTTGTAAGTAGTTGTGTATGTGAGGTTTGGTGTGGGTTTGTAGGGATTTTGGTGTGCTTGTGTTGTGTATGTGGTTTTTGGACGGGGAATGTGTTTTGTTTGTTGATTGTTGTGATTGTGGTGTGTGCAGTGTATGAGGTTTCGTGTTTGTGTACCGTCGGTTATTTAGTTATGTCGTTATGTGTGTTTTCGTGTTTATGGACTGTCGAATATGTGGTGTCAGTGATGTGGTTGTAGTTGTGTGTGTGTTTTTGATTATGTCAGGTGATATATGGTTCTACCTGACCTTCTCGACAACTCAGAAGACGAAGAAGACCGACGACATGTCCGAAATCAGAAAGAGAAAGACGAACCCGGCGAATCGCGGTAGCAGAACATCGACAATGCAGAAGACCGATGCAGGCCGGATACCTGCCGGATGCGAACTGGATACCCGAGGATGGGAAAAGGCTGTGTGTGAGTGTGAGTTAGTGGCGTAGGTTGTGGAGCAGAGAGGTCGAGAGGCAGGTAAGGGTGGGTGGGGATAGGCTTAGGTTAAAGGGGATTAGGGGGTGGTTAAGGGTTGATAGGGGTGGAGGGCGAGTGAGGGTTAGTTGAGTTAGGGTTAGGTTTCGTGTTTGTGTACCGTCGGTTATTTCGTTGTCGGTTATGTGTGGTTTCGTGTTTATGGACTGTCGAATATGTGGTTTCGGTGATGTGGTTGTCGGTGTTGTGTGGTTTCGATTATGTCAGGTAGAACCATATATATATATATATATATATATATATATATATATATATATATATAATTCTAATTTATTTCCTGTTTGTCTTTTTCCTTTTTTGCAGACTAAGCCATCCCTAATACATATTCAGTTATTTATTTTGTTCTTCATTATAATAATATAGTTATCTCATCAGATTCTGACATCAAAACTGGTCATTGTAATAACAGCACATTAAAACAGAACTGATCTAAAAAATCTAGATATGATCATTTCATGGCTCTTTTTTATTTTAGAGTAATTTTCTTTCATTAGTTGTAGTATATTTTAAGTTATATAGCACTCTGTCTTCTATGCATATTTGTGACTCAGAGAATTTTAAATAGCCAGCATTTTAAATAATTTGCCTTTACTCAATGGTACAAAATAAATAACATTTTCTTGAGATCTGCACTCATCAGAAATACAGCAAGTAACATTAACCTTATGCAGCCTCTATCTTGGCTAATAATTTTGGTTCAACTTCTGTAGCTCTGGACAATATTTACCTTGTCACAGCACTGTTACTTTTATTAGGCCACAAACAGTGGAATCTCTGAAGTAAATAATACAGCCTCTCTGCCTTTTTTCATTGTATTATCCAAGGATTATTTACAGGTCTTAGCATTTATTTATTTTGAATTTGTTTACGCGGTAGAGCACTGATCAAATGTGATCAACTTCAGTCTCGGCATAGGGAATAGCCCTGTTACTAAGTTAGTATTTACTTCCTTGCCTATCATTAAGTTTTTAATGTCGATTGTTCTCATTGTCTATTTATTTTTAACAGTGTCAGGTAAATATAAGTTTTTACTGCATTTCTTTGATAATGTTTATTTATTTATTGTTTGTTTGTTTGTTTGTTAATGAGGGTAATGAAGTGATCCAATATGGACCCCTTTGTAGCTGCAGTCTGAGAAATATGACAGAATGGAAACAAATAAGTTTTATAGTACAGTAGCAAAACAACAACAGTGTAACAAATTTTAACAAAAAATATGTTACAACAAGGAAAAGTATTTGAAAATGTAGCAAATACAATATTATGTAAATAAAAATATATTAAGAGAGTGTAATGTCAATATTTATATACACATGTGCAGTAGTAGCAAAGCATCTGTTGTTGCTGTTTATTCCTGTTAGCCTGGTGTAGTATGTTTGTATGTGTGTGTGCATGCTTGGGTACATGTGTGTATGTGTGTACACATGTGCATGTGTCTGTGTGTGTGTGTGTGTGTGTGTGTGTGTGTGTGTGTGTGTGTGTGTGTGTGTGTGTGTGTGTGTGTGTGTGTGTGTGTGTGTGTGTGTGTGTGTGTGTGTGTGTGTGTGTGTGTGTGTGTGTGCGTGTGTGTGTATGTGCGTGTGTTTGCACTAATTCCATTTTACATAATAAAGGAAATGACTTGATGAAACCTTGGGACTGCATTGTAAAAGGCTCATGAGAGAAACATGGGCTTAATTCTAGTCTCTGTATCAGTACTGCAAAAGTACTCCCTGACAAAGAATACATTGTGACTCTGATTTTTCCATGTGAATAACACTCAAGCTTCTTGTGTAGATAGTTTACAACACTAGATGGATCCTGCATCCCACTTTCACTGGTACCTGTATACAGAGTTTTAGGTTTAAACCCAGAATCAGTATTTGCTCTTGACACAGTATGCTTCCAATAGATTCCAAATGGAAACCCAGGACATGTAGTTTCCCATGTACAGATGCCCCCAGGCTAGCTCATAGCTGTACATCATAAAAGGAGTTGCCTGACACTGCTTTATTCCAGCTTTCTAGGAGGGACGGATGCCAGCTGCATCTTTGGCTTAAAACACATGTGTAATTTGCATCATACTCCTAGCCACATAGTCCAGGAGTTTGCATGAAGACAAGCTCTGGAGATAAGCCATGCATATGTTAAGTGAAAATGCTGGCCTTGGGTTTTAGTGCATGTACGCTACATTTATCATTTGTCAGAATGAAACCAGCATTGTGGCAGCAATAACAAGAATAAACTTTTTAATGTGACATTTGTTACACTAATTTACATTTGTAGCATTTATATTTGTAAAGAGTTCTTATAAATGCATAGCAAACCCTCCCAGGAAAGCCATGTTAGGTTTTGTACCATTTGGTACTGTTAGGTTTTGTACCATTTGGTACTGTTTACAATGGTACTGATCTTTGTGTATATCACCTCTAGATTCACCATCTCCATTTGTCAGTAACCAGATTTTCAGGTCTGGGTTGTAGAATGAAAGTAAATCATGCATTTTAACTATGACACACTGAAAACATTAATAGTGGTGCTTTATAAACTGTTTTCCCATTACAGTGCTGAATAGAAAATTTCCATTTGACTGGTGTCTTTTCAAATGCCTAAGTGGAGGTTTTACCTTACAATACTTATTTTACTCAGTCAGTGCTTCAAGTGGATTACTGCTCTGACCTGATCTTTACAGTTGCATTATTTACATTTGTTTCCTCATCAAGATAAGCACAATTCTCAGCTCTCCCAACAATTAGTGTCATTGGACCTTGCTTGGTGTACCTGCATTTCAGAGGGACTGAGCTTCTTTCTGCCAGCTGATGAACTCATCTGCAGATTTTCACTTAATCAGAAGCTGCTAGAAATTTATGATGCATCATATCATGCACGTATCTCCTACTTATTAAATACTCAGTAGTTATATTGCCTCCCCCTCTTTGCACACATCTGATTGCAGGAGTACTGTAATCTCTTATCCCACTAACACTGCATTATTTAATATTATGGGATATTTGTTGCTACTAGCAACTTACATGTTTTGTTCTTATAGTATATACATATTAACTTTTAATATCTGTTTCCAAAGTAATTAATTGCTAATTGTGGCTGTACTTACTTGGTTCTGTCTAATACGCATGTTATGGTTTTGGAATATTGTTCATATACTGGTTATACATGTAAAAGGCAACTGAATAAACTCTATCTCTTTTTATGGAATCACAGATTTGTTAGAATGGATAACATCGGATCTCAGAAGATTAAACTACATCAGAAATGCCCTTCTAGAGTCATAATCAGTCCACCATTTCCAGCATTCACAGACAACATTGTACTAAAGATGAGAGTTTATAACACCCAAAATTCTAGAATCAAAACAGCTGAGACTGTATCACTGTCCACACTCATATTTAATACATTGTTATGCAAAATTTATTGAAAACATGCTTAGAGGTGGAGGTACACGGCAATATTTTTCGAAAGTGCTCCATCATTACACAATCACAATTCTATGCTCATGTGGATGATTGTCTCATGAGAAATGACTTTCCTTTGTTCATTTAAGTCTGACACACAGCCTGCTCTGTGCTGAGTTTTGTGACAGAGGACTCAGTTCTTTGGAAACTAGGAATGCTTCCACCTGACTATCATCACCGCTGCCAAGACTTGTAAATAACGAGTTTCAGCAAATTTCCACAGAATCCTGGGCTTCCACACTGGGGAAAGAGACTAATTACTGATCCTTCAGAAATGCCTCACATTTCTTTCTGAATAAGAAAAAAACAATATGTGTGCGATATACTGATAGTACCTAATGTAAAACAGATGTAATACTGGTCCTACTTGGTTTGCTAGTTCTCCACATAGGAGGTTATTATTTGATATCAATAATCTCATCTTTTCTCACCCTTAACCTTTCTTTTCCAGCTTTCCTCTAATCTTGTTTACATCCTCAGGTTGGGATAAGTATACACACTACTGATAATTTTGCCGTACTGCAATTTTTGTACATGTTATTCAATATCAAACTAAAACAAAGAGTGATAAGGTCACACACACAAAAAAAAAAAAAACAATCAGAAAACTAAATGAAAACTCCAGCAAAGCTAGAACTTCCACTGACCCCTCCTTATGTATACTGCTGTCTGTTAATAACAGCATATTATTATTTGAATATCAATTTGCTTGTGAAAGTTTCATCACGCAGCTTTTCTTCTTTTGCATCCTCTGTAAAAAAAAAAGTGTTTGCACAGTAGGACCAACCTGGTCAGCAAAGTCCAAAATAAAAAATAACTAGAGGCTTTATAAGCTCCGCTTACCTGCTGCTTCTTATTTGTATGCACTTTTATTTTTAGATTCATTGTACCCCTTCCTGTTTTGCTCTGTACAACTTTCTTAGTTTTAGAAGGTTTTGTCATTTTTTATTGATGAGTCATTGTATCAAAATGACAAGGGTACACAAAAATGCATTACCTGCCCAAATAACTGGTGACACCTTCCTTTTCAGAATCAGTGTGTGCCCACATGGTTAAATGAGTGTAACACATATGCATGCCATAGTATTAACATATAGAAATGGGAATTCATAATGAGGATGTTTTTAGCCAAGAATGTATCCTGAATTATATTGCTTAGAATTCTTCTATTCACATACCTTCTCTTAGACAGCGATGGTAGTGCAGAATCTCATGACAGACTGACTAAAGCCATGTCACCAAAAAGTTCTGATCCAGTCCTGCAAATAAAATACAGTGTAAGAATTTTATATATTTTACATTTATATTATATGCTTTTGATAACTAGGTCAACCCATTATACATATGTGCATCTCAGTGGTTACCTGGGTATCACTGTCTGGTTAATAGACTTGTTCAGCATTATATAATTTGAATGCAGTGTTTGAAGGAATCAAACCTAGGACAGTGAAGTTTGTTAGAATTTAGTAACCTTAACCTTTGGTGGTAAGGTGCCATAAAGGAGTGGAGCTGTAGTTATAAAATGGTGGCCTTTAACGTTTGGATCAAGTGATGCAAATAATCATGCTGGTGCTTCACTGGAATGTGTCTTAGAACTACAGTCTTGGCTAAGATGTGTATTTTAAATGGGTGCCACATTAATGGAAATGATAATGCTAAGCATGAGACTCATGGAAAGGAGACTTTCACAAATGACATTGTAATTTTACTCAATGCTACAATGTTACAGTGTTGTCATTTTACAATGTTACTATGTTAGATTTGAGCCCAATGCCTTTGTTAAGGCCATAAAGGAGTACATTTTCAGTAGTCCATAAGCAAAACAGGAAGGCCTCAACTAAGAAAAAACATGAATACCTATTCTAATGTCCTTTATAGAATTCAGTCATTTAATTTGTATTAGTAGGTTGTTCAATGTTCAACAGACTTGCCACCTTAACCTGAAAAAAAAAAATTGTGCCTTTATGTTAGTGTTGAAATAAACAATTTCCAAGCACAACTCCCTATTCTATATGCCTACTGTGTGATCCAAACACCTAAGATCTAAAGTTACCCTAAAATACCATTATTTAAACTTTTAAAAACAGACATGAAATCACCACAAAGTCGTCAGTAGTGAACAGAGAACAATTTTAATTTGTTAAGACTTTCACTGTAATGCAGATTATGGACATGAGTTATTTAGTCTGGTATAATATCTCTGAATATATCCCAGCTTTTGCATGTCAACAAAATCATGAGCAATACTTTGTGGTCTTACCAAAGAATATTACAATGGCAGTAATACTTCTTTATGTCTTGAGTAAATAGTCCTTGGAATAGTCATAATTACACAAAAATACATTTAGATAATTTAGATATATATCATTGAGACATTGAGAAGCTCTCTGATCATGTAGCCCAAGCTGGTATGACCCTGACCTTGAGTAGCATACTACCTTCACCTAGAATGATACCACAATACAAAGACAAAATGATCAATTTCAACAATTGGCAAGCTTCTGGTGTCATTCTAAGGGGATCCAGTGTCTGTCTGCCTGGGATGACATGATAGACAAGCCTCGCTGTTTTGCCAGAGATGGGTTGCACCTGTCACCCCTAGGTTTTTGAATACTGGCCAAGGCTCTTGCCATCCCTATAGTGCCTTTTTTAGGCAAGGCTCAAAGGACAAACCAACCACCGTAACCAGCACAGGTAACCAAAAAGTAAGGGTAATGCTACTCAACGCCAGAAGTCTCAACCACAAAATGCACACACTCGAGGCTCTCCTCAGCATGGAGAAAATCGATGTTTGTGCAGTGACGGAAACCTGGTTCAAGGCTCAAGAGAGCACCCCAGCACTGCCAGGTTACAATTCATATCATACCTTCCGGCCTCAGTTACTGGATCGCAGTACAAAGGGCGGAGGTGTATCCATATTCATCAAGGATACCCATATCTCCAGGTTAGTAGCGCAGCATGATGCCCCAGAGATCATCCATGTGCAACTATCAGCAGGCAAAACCCCATTTCAAGTCATAGCCAGTTATAGATCACCCACCATGTCCCAAGATGCTCACTCTGTATTCCTTGAGACATTGGAAAATATAAAGGTTCTACCCAACACCATAACCCTGGGTGATTTCAACTACCCTGGTATAGACTGGGTGAACTACCAATGTTCCAACTCCTATGCTCAGTGATTCATAGAATTTATAAATTCAAATGCCCTTGAACAACTAGTATGTTCCCCCACTAGAGGGGACAACATATTGGATTTAATCATCATAAATATGGGCGCCCATTGTACCACACACGTTATCACTCCCTCCTTGGTCAGATCCGACCATAAACTGATAACGCTGTACATCCTCACCCCTCCACCTCCCCCAGTCAAAGAAACCATAGTCAAAAACCTTTCCAAAGCAAACTTCAAACTACTTGCATCCGAAGTGGAAAGCTTCACTATTCCCTTGCAGAAGGATAATGATATCCAGGATGCAGAATCCTACACCAAGACACTCTATATGCATCTTCAGGATTGCATGGACCGTGCTGTCCCAAATAAAACCAAGATTCCTTCCTCAAGCAAGAAGAAACCAGTCTGGTGGACCCCGGCCATAAGCAAACTTTACAATAAAAGGAGGAGACTTATACAAAAACGGTCAAATCTCAAGTAGAAAAATCATCCCTGATCAGCATTAGTAAGAAATTGAGGGCCCTCATCAAGTCAACTAAAGCTAATTTTGAAAAGAAAGTTGCCGAGGATGCCAAGGATAACCATAAGGCCTTCTATGGCTACGTCAAAAACCTAAATGGCATCGCTCAGGTCTGTTCTGATCTAGTACAAAATGGAATAAAATACACTGACCCTTCTGACATTGCCAACATCTTGGTTGACAGGTTCAGCGCAAATCCCCCCCCCCTCACCACCTACAGGGCCTATTACCATTCCAGGGGATTGTGTAAGTCCAATTATTACTGATACATTGGTTAACAAGGCTCTATCTAAAGCTAAAAACACTGCCTCCATGGGACCAGATGGTGTCACAGGCTGTGTCATACGTGAGCTCCAAAAGGAATTAACCCCTCATCTTAATACCCTGTTCAGTCTCAGCCTCTCCACAGGATATGTGCACATAGAATGGTGCACGGCAATGGTGGTCCTGCTACACAAGGGTGGGGCCACAACTGACCCTGGGAACTACAGACCAATAAGCCTGACCAGTCTGATCTGTAAGGCTATGGAGCAAATCATTATGGAACTCATAAATGGAGAGATTGGGAACCTCCAGTCGCTGGACCCCACACAGTTCGGCTTTGTCAAGGGCAGATCATGCCTCCTGAACCTGGTGGATTTCTTTGAGACAGTTACTCAGGCTATAGATAAGGGAAAGGAGGTACACACGGCTTACCTTGACCTTGCTAAAGCATTTGACACCATTCCCCATTCAGGTATTATTGATAAGATCACCAGCCTGGGCATAAACCCTTACGTCACAAGATGGATCGCAAACTGGCTCTCAGACAGATCCCATAAAGTAAGAGTAGCGGGATCTATGTCCGAATCCAGACCAGTAATGAGTGGTGTGCCTCAGGGCTCTGTCCTGGGGCCCCTCCTGTTTGGCATATACTTCTCAGAAGTACAGGCAAGCACGGAAGGGCTGTGGCTGACTAAGTTTGCGGACGACTGCAAACTGGGTGCTATTATAGAGTCTTCGGCCAACGTGGAGATCCTCCAGAAGGGCCTAAATGAGACTGATGCATGGTGTCAAAGCCATGGTCTCAAGCTAAATGCAAAAAAATGCGTAGTAATCCCCTTTGGAAAAAACAGAGTACCCGCAAACTACAACATAGGAGATAATCCCCTGAAATCTGAAGAAGAAATAAAGGATCTAGGGACCCAAGTAGATAGTCAGCTTTCCTTTGATAACCATGTTGCCAAAGTGGTTAGAAAATCCTTCTATGTGACCCATCTGATCACGAAAGGGTTCGCATCAAGATCTAAGGATGTAATGGTGCCCCTCTACTCTTCCCTCATCAGACCCATTATTGAGTACAATGCACCAATTGGAATGTACCTAGCTAGACATCTCCAGCAGCTGGAGAGACCACAGAGGTACCTAACCAAGAGGATTACTGGCCTCAAACAGTTGGCCTATGCAGCACGATTGAAAAAGCTAAGACTGTTCTCTGTTGCATACCGCTTTCTCAGAAGCAATCTCTGTCTAACCCAGAATTGTTGAACATGCTCCATCTTAGCAAAACCAAATCTACTCGAGCTACACACTCTAGGGATATAAACCTCAACACAACAATGAATAGAACATCCTGGAGGGATAGATTCCCTTCGCAGAGACTTCCCTTACTATGGAATAGGGTCCCGATCTGCATAAGACAGAGCCCCTCACTATCACTCTTCAAGAGGAACCTTGATGAGTGGATGGGTCACAGAAAGTTCACACCGGAGATCACACCAACAATACTACTAGATAGGGGCCAAGGGTACTAGCTGCTAGTACAAGGGTCTAGGGAACTACTAAAGGGGTGGTGAATACTGCACAATGTGGCTGGGCTAATATATGCCTTCGGGCAGATATCCCAGTACCAACCTATGAACTTATGAACTTATATATATATATATATATATATATATATATATATATATATATATATATATAAAACTTCCACCTCAGCCTTAATGATATCTGATTAGCACAAATTAATAATCCCAAATGGGTTTTATTGCATGTTCTACTATTAAAACAGATGTAATCCCTGAGTTTCCATTTAAAGTATCTGGATAATTTTGTATCCCCTACTGGTCCTCATGAAGACAAAATTGTGCAGCAGCTTTAACATCAACTGCACAGGTTTAGTCCACATTCATTTAGATAGCAGTGTAGTTCTCATAAAAGAGTTAAACAAATAAGGGTCCAGTGCATATTCATATGGAACTCTTCCAAAAATCATGAGGGTCAGAAAAGCTTTTCCCAGTGCTGATACTCGTCTATTTTCAAACCACAATCTTCCTCACTTCTCTGCAAAAAGGATCTGCCTCCATATACACCAGTGAGAGATAGAATTTCAAAAGTTTTAGCTAAATCTTATAATGCTACATCAACTGGCAACCTTTGGTCTAGAACTTGTACTGCTGCGATTTAAAAACTTATCAGATCAGTATTGTATGATCTTCGCTTTGTAAAGCCGTGATGATTTATATCCATGATTTGCACAGCTGATGTTGTAACATTTTTTAATAATGCTTACTAGACTTAATAGATCTATATTTGGGCAACCTACACCTCTGCCCTTAAATACTTGAGATGTAACAGATGCTAGTGTATTTGAAGATCATACACATGTTTTAAACTTTCATTAAATAAGTACAATAAACATGGTCTCAGACTGTCTTCAAATTTGTTCATAAAAAGTCTTATTAATCTCATCAGGACCAACAGCATAGGTAGGCCTTGTGCTGTCTAATGTCTCTCTTAAATACTCATTTGTTATAACATGACAAATAGCTCTCAATCTGTCTGATTCAACAATATTGTCTAACACAGACAACATAACTACATTGGAAAAATACTTCTTATATTTTTAACTTGTTTTCCTTAGTTATTTTCCAAATAACCTGTAGGCCTCCATGTGTTTCTCCAGCATTTCACTTGACAGTAGTTCTGTATAATAAGATCATAGGCACGTCTTTTTTTTTCTGCCTAGCTTCTTCATACTGTAGGCTGAATATCTCCAGCCTAAGTACATGCATTCAACAGTGAAATTCAATAATGTTTAAAGGCTGCTTTTTGTGAGTGTTTACCTGCCTCCTGTGGTAGAATATACTGCTTGGGTATGTCTGTAGACATTAAAAGAATAAGCTTGACCAGAATGAAGATTTTATTATAGACTGAATGGGCAAGTTGAAGCATGAAACAACATTTTGCGCCTTCCATTTCATCTAAATGATTAAAACAAATCTAGGTTAATCCATGGAGAACTCCAAGAAACTTTTTGAATGAATGTTTACCACTTAACCTAGAAAATATATCAGAGGCTAATAGCTATCACTCCACTGTATAATGTATTTTTTCATCTCGGCCATTCTACCCAACATCTTGATTTGTGCTCTCATTTTAGACTCTGTGCTTGTAGTATGGATTCTGTGTGGCTGACAGGTTTACACTGTGATGCAGAGAGGTGCTGTTGCAGAAACCATATGCTTTGCTGACTTTGCAGTGTGCAAGTCAAGGGAAATCAATCCAGACCATGCACCACTGTTTTTGTTTTACTTATTCAAAGCTCTCTAATATGTTATCAGTACTTTGTCACCCCTATCTTTGCTGCATTGCTACTCAGATAGAAGAGATTTGCCCAGCACAGCAAAGCACAAAACAGTTTGCAAGCACAAGAGAAGCAAATCAAGACCAAGCACCATCCTGCTTTTTTATTTAAGGTAAGACACTGGCTCACTGGTAGTACTTGGCACCCGTGCGTATACAAACGCCTTTCTCCCTGTCCTAGCTGCTAGAAAAGCATCTCCCAGACAACAACACTGACTTTAACTTGCTCCGCTAGGCTATAATGCAACATTTATTTAGCTAACAGAATTTAGTTAACTACATTTGATACCTTCAGTAATATAAAAAGTATTAACTGTTCTTTATTTATTTATCTGTTTATTTATATTTGTTTACCTGGGCAGTGCACTGATCAATATAGATCAAGTTCAGGCTCAAAATATAGAAATGTAGGCAATAACAGAGTAGTTAGACTAACTGCATAAAAATAACTGTGTATATACATTCTAGTGAACAAGCATATAGCAATGTACGATCAAGCAAATTGTAATACAGGTAATTGTCACTTAACGTCCGAGACAGGTTCAATCCCACTGAAAATTAAGTGACTAGAACGTTAAATGAATACCGTATACTTTACATTGTACTTCACTTAACGTCCTCCTGCACAATCTCCGACTGCATTTACGTCCACTTAGTACAGTATGGACATATAAGAAAAAAACACTATTCCATGGCAGGTAGTAGAAGGACCAAGAACACAATATTACCGTATCACAGGTTTATTCTTCACTTTAATCTTACAACATTCAGATGAAGTCAGTTTTTGTAAGACGAAAGCGAAGGATAAACCTGTGATACGCTAATATTGTGTTCTTGGTCCTTCTACTACCTGCCGTGGAATAGTGGCTTTTTCTTATTGGTTTTATTTTGACCATTATATGGTGAAATTGTTTGTACAGTATGGACATAAATGCAGCTGGACATTGTGCAGAAGGTTGTTAAGTGATGCACACCTGTATACAATGTATACATTCGTTTCTGAGGTGGGTTAATATTTAGTGAATCTTGAGACGGGAGAAGAGACTCAGAAATGAGATACGCGATATGTCCTGTGCTGAAGCAGAAGCACTTGCCTGGATGAAGAAGTGTTTTCTGAGCTGCATTCTGAATTTGGAATAAGTGTTGATTTCCAAATGTCAGTGGGGATAGCTTGTCAAACAGCAGGTGCCTGAGAGGACAAAGCATGTGCAGTGGTGTGGGGTTTCGTTCTGGGGTATGAGAGTTGGTGTGGCTTGTGAGTAGTGCTTCAGGTTGTTTCATGAAGTCTGGCTGCAAAGGCAGTAAATGTGTAGAGTTGGATTGTAGAGTTGGGATCCTAAAAGTAGGTTAAATCTTTGTTTTGTGGGTAGTTGTTTCCAACAAGCCAAACTCTGTCTTATTTTAGTCATATAGACATTACAAACACAATAATATTAATATAGTTAATGAACTTCCTTGACTGATTTCAATCCTCTTTCTGAGTGCTTGACGTTACTGACCTGTTCCAGGTGATTGATTTTATTGGGAATCTGGTTGGGTCTTGCTTACTTTATTGGGAATCTGGTTGGATCTTGCTTACTTTATTGGGGATCTGGTTGGGGTCTTGCCTACTCCACTTTGTGTTGCTGTTCTTGGTTACACTTTACCTTTCTAGCCCTGCTCCTATTCTTGCACACATCCACAATCTACACTAATGCTCATAGCCATGGCAAGATGAAAATGCATCACAAAAGTTGCACCCATTCTCACCCAACCCCCTCACTAATACAATAATAGTTAAATAGCTCCTCCCTAGATCCACCTCAGCAAACAGGCAGCAACAGAAAATGCATTACAATAACTTCACACACCTCCATCCAACTGAAACTCATTCTATCAGAATTGCCAACATTATTGCTCATATTAATACTTGTGATAAGCCTAACAACTATAGATAACAATTACAGTTCAAAACTCAGATAATGATCATAACGTTTAACCTAATGCTTAGAATCTGCACCTATAACAATCCACCAGTACTATAAACCTCTATTACATACTCTGTCTTCAATGCCAAAAAAGGACATAATGATCTTGGTTAATGAAATACTTAACAATGTACAATATACAACAACCAATAATTAACAGCCTCTCATACCTCTGTCAGATGCTACATTTCCACTCAAGAGATGTTGAAACTAACCCAGGGGCCTCATATACATTCCTAATTCAATGTCAAGAGATGTTGAAACTAACACAGGGCCCTCATATACATCCCTAATCCAATAACAGAATCCTCTCCTACGTTTTGAACATACCAAGGGATTAAACATCACACATGCAAATTCATAAAGTACATGCATAAGTGCTCAAAAAAAAACTCAGATGCAAGCCTACATAATGACAGTTTAACCTCACATTTTAACAATCTCAGGAACATGCCTCAAACCTCACATTAATGATAAACAATTCATAATACCCCACTATGAAATCTTCAGACAGGGCAAAAAAGGTAAAATCGCTGGAGAAGTGTCAGTACTGGAACAATCAAAACTCAAGCCCAGACCTTCATTAAAAGGAAGAAGAGAAGCTAGACTTTTAGCATTCACCACAGGAAACTCCAAGCAGCTAAAACTCAAATGTGTACACTTCAATTCAACAGTAGCATAGTAAATATGTATAGAAACTGTACTGTGGTTTCGTTATAAAGGTGTTCCTTGAACCAAGCTTGAAAACAAGGATCTAGTTTCTAATGTTTACTCTTCTGCATTTTTATAAATGGTATTGTATCCAAGAAATAGGATCAAATGCTCATACCTTCAGTATTTTGGACTGGATACTTACAAAAACAATTAAAACATCTGTGGCATCTTATCGAACCATTTTAGTGAGCACATGGCAAATTATGCCATACAGTAACGTACACCTTCAGTGACCTCGTCAAAAGCAAGAGACATCAGAAGCCTAAAAATCAAAACTGAACCAGTTCAAGAAATGAGAGAGAAAACCAAAAGTGTCAGCTGGAAACGTATTCACCAAACTAAAGACACGAACCCAGCACTATGCATTCTAAACACTTTCCTACTGGATTTATTGGATACATTTATTCATATACAAAAAGTAAGAATATGAAATAATACCCTACCACAGATAAATGCTACAGAAAGAAAATGCATGTCCAAAAGAGACCTGTTGTGGAAAACACACAAAAAAACACAATCCTGTAAAAATACAGGAAACAACTGCAAGCAACAAGAAAACAAAACAAAACCATGTGAAAAAAATACTATAATCTGCACAATCCACAAACAAAACTCTTGGAAACAATAAACCCCCTCAAAAAAGTTAGATTTACCAAAATCAGAGGACCCAGCACATAAATGTTCTTCCTTTTACACTGCATGATCAAAAAGACCCCCCAACCACCAGTCTAAGTCAGAAATACAAGCAAAGAAAGTCAGCCATTCTACAGATTCAGCTTCCAATCACTAGATGCACCCTTTGTGAAAATATAATAATGAAAATGAAAGAACACGTGTCCTGGTCAATAGACAACCTGTCACCAGCTTATCTAAAAATGTTAGCACCTTTCATAGCATCAGAACTAAGAAGAACCACAAACAGAAGCTAGAGAGAAGGCTTCTTCCAGAGTTATGGAGGCAGTCTATAAAGGTGATGAGGAAAACAAAACTGACAAATATAGACCAACAGCAGTTCTGAGGCCATTATCCAAAATCCTCAAACGTGTAGTGCACATTCAATTTATGGGCTGCTTAACAAAATGTAGGCTATTAGAACAAACAATTCATGGAATTGGAACAGGACCCATTACCCAGGCAGCTATACTAAAGCTTGATGCCCACATAGCATCAACAAGGACAGTGGACTGGTATAGGTCACTCTATTCCTTGAGTTCTCAAAAGCTTCTGATGTGGTCATTATCCATCTCTGGCTAACAAGACTACAAGATATGGGATGTTCCATAAGAAGACTGATTTGCATATGAAAGACAGAGGGACGAATGACAGATTGTCACAACCTTCACTCGTAAGATTGTAGTACCATATGGCCCTATATTCGGACCCTTCTCTACAACATATTTGCTAACAGCACACAGTTGCACATCAGTTGTATTCAGCTCATCCAATACACTGATGATTCTAATTTGCTGCACTCATCTAAGGCTGTAGAAGCTCTCATAAATGAGCAGAAGATGGAATTTGTGATCTCAGTGCTTGGATTTCAAAAACTAAACTCCTCCTACATGGAAAACAGCAAGTTTGTAGTCTTCCACAGCAACACTACAAAGAAACCATAAATCAACCATCACAATTCAAAAGCCACCTTGACCCAATGAACTACAGTTATGTTAGAAATACCTGGCAATCATAATATATTATAAATTAAACTTCCAGGAACATATCAACACTACCCTAAAGGAAACTCATAAGAAACTCAGAGCCTTATATAGAATCCATCATTACCTATTACCTAACTGCATTATAGTAGTATTAGGGTATAACAATAACTCACGGCTGTCTAAACTAGTCTGCACTTCCTATAATATTGTTAAGTCTGTACTAGCCAAAGCAAGGTCATCACTGTCCTGTCCTAAAAAATGAGATAGAAGTTGCTTCAAAATAAAATCACTTATTATCATGTAACTTTTGCTCACAAATTCTAGCATAAGCAGCCATACCTGACATTAGATAACCTACTATTATGGTCTATCAGAATAAACAGCTGTAATCCACTAACCAAAACCTTCCAAAACTAAATAAAAGCAACTGAAAAACTGGGTACAGAGCTCCACTTATTTCTTGCCAATCAAATGAAACAGTCTAACCACAGATCTTAGAACCCTAATCTATCGATCAACTCTTAAAACTCCACTTTTTCCCTTAACTCCCACATTTAGCCATACAGGACTCTTAACAGCTTGAATCCTGCACTCCAAATGCTGTTAAGATACCACATTAACAAGTATGTGTTATGTATTGCAGAAATGATAGTAGCCAGGTTTAAACAAGTTGCTCCATACATGATGCATTATTTATCACTACTATGATTGGTAATATACTATGCTTCTTTGTGATGTATCACAAGCAATTCACTGTGTAGCAACACTCTTAATGTTCCAAGGGCAGGCCACCAGTCTTAACATGTACTGCATCTATATCACCCCCTACAACATCTCAGAGTTCTCTCTACAGGGCTCCTATATCACTATGTTACTAATTCATGTCACGTATACCTTGAAATCATACCTGTAATCCAAATGTTCACTTATTAATGTGTATGCTGACTTGTAGTGAAAATGGAATTCTCTGTTCATAAATTACTCGATCACTTGTTCATGTATATATTAAATTGTGTGGAAATTGTAGTAAGAGGTAATGAAAATATGTTGTAAGCCAATATTCACTTATTAAAATGCAAACAAACCTCACCCTTGATACAGGAACCGACTGTAAAAAGTGAAATGTCCAAGAAAAGCAGCACAAGTTCCAGGCACAGCTGAACGCAACAATAGTTAATGAAAACACAAAGAAACAGGGGTAAGAGATTTCACAGATCAAAACTCCGCGTCATTAGACCATAATAGAACATTACAACTGTTGCTCAATATGTAAATATGATACAGCCAATGAAATTCACACTTAGAAATGATGCAATAATTAGGGTTAATTAGTTCATATAGAGATAATAAAAGTTAATAAAACTACCTAAACTATTTAATATTCAGCCATTCCTAATAAATGACTAATATAATATATATACAACACTGTAAAATAATAATACATATTATGATATAAAATATATGATTAAGACATAAAAATGCAAGGAGACTTAGTTGACATGAAAATAAAATAAAAATAAAAATAAACAGAAAGCCCAGTTGTCAGGGTACCATCTACAAAATAACTAAACTGGGCTAGTTAAAATTCATTAATGCTTCAAAGATCTAGCTCTTAAGAATGGTTTCAGTGACACTCTATTGTTCAAGCCAGGACACTTACCTGATTGTAATTTTAAAATCCATTTCTGCTCCGCAGATTCTGCTCTATTTCTAAGATCTCCTCTTCTAATATTAGCATATAAAAGATATCAGGAACACACACAAAGCAACAGGCACACAGACATCAAGTGCTCCACTGTCCTTCTGTAAACTGGGCTACAAGATGACTTTACTCCCATAGTGTGGTAATGCCATAGCATCTGGTGAGTCACTGGTGCTATGCCTCTCCTTCTGGGCCAGGAGACTGCCCAGATGAGCCCTTCTGCTCTTCGTTTTCTGTGGCAGACAGGATGATGGTAATTCCCAGTGGTCATCATGGTGCAATGTGTATGTGACAGTCTGCTCTTCCCGTATAAAGTGAAGGATCCTCCAGCAGACACATGCAGCCTCCCCAGGAGTGGCATGATACCCCTTAGGCTTGTTTTGGGCGTCTTGCAACTCCTGTGACAGTACATCAACAATACACCAGAATGGTTGGTGTGGTAGCAGAACTTGTGTTGTGTTGTGTTGCTGATCCCCTACATTCTTTCACAGATGTTGCCAGCCCTTTTCAAACAAAATTATTCACAAAACATTCATCTCCATTCCAAAAGACATGCATCTGGAGCGTTTCTCCCCAGGCCTCCGCTGAAAACAGGCTCTGTTGAACCTAGTCGGACATTCCCGGTCAACAAATGTTAAATAAATAAATAAAATAAAATAAAATCTCTCATACATTATTGTGAGAAAACTTTCCATAGTTGTGGGCACTTTCAGAAGGGAGAGGTGGGTGAATAATGTCAGTTTCTGAAGGACAGTTTGGGCTGATTTGCTACTCCCTTACAGGATCTTATGCCATACAGTCTGACCAAGATGTAACGACATCCCTTCACTTTTGTTCCTGGAAGATCAGACCTCATTATGTTCACAGCTCCAGTCCCAAAGCTTGACATTATGTGAAATGGGGCCAGGTGACATCATCCTGAACATAACATGGTGTGCTGTCTCCATTTTCTCAGCATGGAGGTGCAGGATATAGGCATTGTCACATACCTCTCAGCTTCATTGCTCATGAATTTTGGACAAAGTCAAGAATAATAAGAAGACAAAAGCCCAGAATCGGGGACAATTGTTAAATATTACTTCAATTAATTTAAAAAGTAAGTAGAATAACAGCTTTTGTATCAGCGTGTATTTTACTGAACAGTCAATAGTATGACACTTTGATGCCTGGCATTATTACCAACTGATTATAATCACACATGATTTGCCAGAAAGTCAAAAATTTAAAGAGGGACATACGAAAAATATGAAACAAAATCAGGGCATCCTACAAAATCAGGGACAGTTGAGTGGTATATCCAACCAATAGTCTGTGCAAACAACATAACTGCTGCTAGGCAGATATAGCCATATGGGACGTCTCATGACCCATCTGGTATTTAGCACCCATCATGTTCCTGAGGATGTTTGCCATAGTCAGGGTGATGGAATTGTCTAGAAGCATAAGGATTTTGAATTCTCCCATTTGCAGGATCCTTTGTCCATAATATAGATTCTCCATAGTCCAGCTGTCACTGTAGTCATTCTTTCTCTCTTTATAGTCTACTCCAGTACCCTTTTCATGGACAGACACACAGCCTCCTCAAGTAACAACTCAGAAGTGTACTCCTGTATGATACTTGTTGTGACTAACTAGTTATTGATACTGGCTTCCTTATTTTTGATACAGACAAGGCAAATAGATCTGGAGAATGGACACATGAGGTAGAATGCATGAGCTCATACCTTTTGTGAGATGTTAGCATTATGACAACCCTTGCCTTTTTTGTGTGGTTTCCTATTTAATACAGCACCAGTATTCTGTATGACCACAAATATTTTTAAAGTGAGAAACCTGTAACTGCTGGTCCATGGATTGGTATAAGAAAATCCAAATTACCATCCAATGGACACCAAAACAAAATCCACAGCAGTAAAATTTTACCTTTTATTGAATGTTTTCATCTCACTAAACAGTTGCAATTTGTATAACAAAATGTAACAGTTCTGAAGTGTTCTCTTTTGGTAGGATGCCTTGTAAACTGTCACAAGAAATGGCATGGAAAAGAAGGCCATGAAAAATTCTTTGGCAAAGCTTTTATTATAATGTGAAATGCTTGGAAATTTAAACTGTTTGTACAAAATCATTAGACTTTGGGTAAAAGAGGGGGAGATTTTGAAGCACAGTTGGACAAGAAAGAAATGGAATGACAAGTACATCTGGAAGCACACAATAATCCTAGTATAAATGAACACATTAGCATGAAAGCTATACTAAACCTAAGACCAATCAGTTAAAATTATTTTACATGTTGATTTTTTGAACACTTTTTCAAACTATTTTTTTGTACCTGCTTTGTGCAACCATTTAAGTAAGAATTTATATTTAATCATTGTGGTTAGTTCAGAATGTCATGTGATTAGGTACGCAGGGTTATTTGAGCTGCTAAGTTGTTTTATTCTGATGAAGCCAATGTCATTTTAGTGTGATGAAAGCACTCAATAAAAGATACAATTTTACTATGGGACTGCTTTAATTACATGCACACAAGCACACACAGACACAAGCACACAGTGCTGAGCTGGCATTGCATGCAGTAATTTGGTAACATCTTTGCTGATCAGCGTATGGATGTTGGGAGGGAGATAAGAGCACGTAACAATTTCCTAAACCCCTGTTAGATGATGGGTCTTGATTTCCTATGGTGTCAGAGGGAAGGTGAGAACAAATGGACCAATATCAGAGGAGTACTTGATAATCTTGGGAAGAAAAGGGCAATTGATTGTCTTGTATTGTTGAAGTTTACTGTAGTGATTTCTGTCTTTAAAAAGTTTTCACAAATCTTTCTAGAAATTTCCATCTATTTCATTTGTTGGTTTAGTGGTTAGGTAGAGACATAACATATTATTACCATTTTTGCTTCACATAAATCTTGCATTTCTCTCATTCAGGTAAGAGGTTTCCTACAAGCACCATTCCTAGAAGTGATGTCATATTTCCAGTTGTTACTAAATCCATGCAGAGCATATTTGGCTGCATCAAATGTATACCTTCTGTGATAATGAGTACTTCTGCTTTGAAAGGCCATATTAAACAGGCAAAGCTAGGTCACTTGAATTGTATGTCTTCTACAGTAAATTTTCATCCAAAAAGGATTTCCTCAAGTCAAATGTAAAAAAACTGAACTTTCAGAAAACATAACTATAGAAAAATAAACCTGCCAACTACTGGTTAAAAAGCAGTTAGCAATTTTCAACAAATATAACTACTGTCTAAAAATTCTATTGGTTAAAAGTTTACTGAGGACTATTTTAGCCTCCTACATCTTAATTTAGTTTTTAAAGAAAGCATGCATTTAAGCTAAGTGGGTTAAATACATCAAAGATTACCTGTAATTCACTTTCCTTCAAAAACAGTTTATCAAAATCAACCAAGTATATTTTCTAGTACAACTGAGTATGTTAAAATCAATTGGACTGAGTATGAAATGTATAAGAGTAGTTTTCATATGCACAAAGAAAATGTCTCTTTTGACTCAGAAAAGGATTTAATTTTTGTTGGATCAATGTGAGACTGGAAAATAGAAAAAAAAACAAAGTGTGGTTTCTAATGGTGTGCTTTTATTAATAATGTAGAAAAATAAACGTTCATATTATGTTTTACCCCAAAGTAACTGAAAAAACATTAATATATATTAACAGATGGGTGCTAATCTACTAATAAAGATAAAAATAAAATATGGACTGGGGGATGGAAAACTCTATTAAAACTGAAATCTGTGATAGAAAAATATATCTTTTGACTAGGGTCATCATGCTGAATGCTTGCACAGAGATTAAGTACAGGGGACAACCAGTGCATTGTTATATTGTAACAGCGAATAACTATGGAGGAATAATGTAGTCATTGAAACTGCCATTACAGATGGAACTGTAGACTGAGATTTATGTAAGACATCAAAGAAATACATTTTGGCCCACCTGTATCATAAAATAAACTGACAAGGTTAATACCAATGTAACTGAAAGGATGAATATTGTTATAATGCCAAAAAGACACCAAGAAAGGTAATATGGATGCTGAAGAAACTTAAAATGAACAGTCAGCAACAAAATGAAACAAAATGTAAATTATAAAGTACAAAATGAGCTTTGAATCAGCAATGATGTTTATAATGACAATCATCAACCTTTAAAAATTTCTGGCACTGTAGAGGAAAGTGAAATCAAGGAGAAAAAAAGAGAAACACAATGCAAGACAAAGGGTTAGAAATAGGAAAAACACAACATATTACTCTAAAAATAAGAATACTGGTGGGTGAGAATCCTATGCTAACTGTATTCAGAATGTTAAAAGAAGAGAAGCTGCAATGTGCTGGGTAAAGTGGTTGCAGATGGATGCTATTTGTTCAGCCTATTCTGAGAATAAAGGAAAAGAAAACATAAAAAGATCAGAGCAGGAGAAGTAGACAGTTTGTTTTGGTTTAAAAGAATGTTCCAGGGTATTGTGTTGGTTATGTAATGATAGCAGTGCTCAAGTAATACGTTAAAGGGTATAAAACAAATAGGAAAGGCAATATGTAAGTACCACAGTCCTAAAATAGATGAGAAACTTCAAACAATTGTTAAGTGTGCTATACTGGAGCAACAAGATGCTTGAGAAAGTACAAGATCGTACAAATGCAAACCGCTGTGCATAATGAGTGGGAATTTTTAACTTACAAAAAGAGTAGTAAATGGGATGGTCAAAGATGTAAAGAAATCAGTGAAGTTAAAAAAGTCACATATTTTGAGTGAATCAAATAGGACATTTTACACAGGAAAATGTATAGGGAAATAAGCTATATTTCAGGATGTAGGAACATACGACTATGTGACAATAAAGCAATGGTTACAACACTTTGTAATCATGCAGCAGCAACTTTAGTCACAGCTGAATGCATGAAATTAAGAAACATTTTTTGAATATTGATACATCAGGGTGATATGAAGATAAGAAAACTGCTCAAACAGAACCATATCACACGATCACAAAGATATGGTTTATGACACCCGGATCTAATGGTGAATAGTTTATAAATGGAAGTTAAAAAAATATTTAAATATATTAAATAGGAAACTAGGAATAGCCTGGGATGTTGGCATAATGGTTAGGGTGTTTACCTTACAAACACAAGGTGCAGGGTTTGATTCTCATATGGGGTAATTAGCTAGGCTGAAAATGGCCTACAAGGGCAGTTAGCCTAGTACTAATCTATGAATCTATGAATCTATTAAACTCTAAAAGAAAAGGAAATAGTTGAAGAAAGAAAAAAAGAATGTTTATATGCTGCAAAGGAAAAAGATGGTGAAGTTATAAGAGAAGAATAAAGTTATTTAAGTTAAGGAGGGACAGAGAGACAGAAGTCTCAGATGTGCAGTAGCAAATAGCTGACTAGTAAGGTAAGAAAGAATGGATATGCCCTTTACATATATACATACATGCATACAATCAAGCAAGGACATTAATGCCTTTCTAGCCTGCCAATATACCAAAAACAGTTCTTCTCATGATTACTGCCCAGGCAGTTCTAAAAAAAATAATAGAAAAGAAAAAAGACAATATATGTACAAAATATTAGATAAAAATGGGAAAGAATAAGATTATTATGTTTTATAGAAACAAGCATTTGATAAATTCATTTTTTAAAGTTGGGGGTACAAGATGGATAGAGCAGTACTATAAAGCATATAACAAAACATTGGTATACTATTATGGAAAAAGTGACAATAATGTTGAAGAAAAGTAATAAAAAGTATATTAGGAGTAGATGGTACAGTCGTAGAATTCTTTAGGCCAGATTCTAAAAGAGTTGCTCTCAGTGTAAGTCTGCTCTGATACTGAAAGACTTGTTCAACGTATAAGTGATTTACTTCGGTGTAAAGTCTCTATAAACAGACGTACACAGGTGGCCAAGATTTCAAAAGACTTGCTCTTTTTAATTTCTCCAAATCTTTAGGGTTTCTAAGTACGATTAAAGTTCATGAAATTCAGATTGTTTCAATCTTTGATGTCAGCCAAAAGTGCTCTTCGCAGCACCTGCGATGTGCCCAGTATTGACGACTCCTGCAATTTGTATAGTGTTACATGGAATGGTAACATATCTAAATATGACTGTAGATTCTTTTTTATAAGACCCATTGCTCCTACTACTATTGGAACTGTCTGGGTATCTTTCTTCCACATTGTTCCCATTTCTGCCTGCAGATCATAATATTTTATGACTTTGTGTCCCTCTGTACACAACACACTGTAGTCACTGGGTGTGGCAATTTCAATGATCAATGCTACTTTTGTCTTCATTTCTTGGGCCACTACATCTGGTTTTCTAGCATCAATCTTTTGAATGGATGATCCCATGTGATGTAGACTTCATCATTTTCTATGATGCTTTGTGGCTCATGTTTCCAGTGTTTTTTAGCCACTTCAATACCATAATGTTTGCACAATCCCCAGTGCAACAGTCTTAGCACATTATTATGCCTTTCACTATACAGTCCTTCTGCCATTAATAAGTCACAACCAGCAACAAGGTATGGAACTCTTTCCAATTCTGTTTTACAAAACCTACATTTGCCTGTTTCTCCCACATGTTCAATGGACTTTGTAAACCAGCATGTACATAGCCCACTGTCTTGCGCTACCAATATTAACCTTTCATCTCTTGGTTTGAATTCACCTCTCCTTAACCATTCCTAGGACAATAAAAGAAAGTCATATGGCACAAAGGATCATCTGTTGTTAAATAAAGTTATAGTGGATAACTGTAAAAAGGGGAAGAAACTAAGTATGGTATGGACTGACTACAAAATAGCATTTGATAGTATCCCACATTCATGGATAAAAGAGTGCTTAAAATGTATAAGATACACTACACCCTACACTGATTGATTACATTACAGTAACCATGAAACAGTGGCAGACCACTTTGCAATTAAGCCATGATAAAGGACAGATTATTATCTCAAGGATAAAAATTCAAAGGGGATATTCCAGGGTGTCACCATTGCTATTCTGCCTTGCTATTAACCCATTAAGCTGTTTACTTAACAGCTTAGGCCATGGCTACAATTTGGCTCCTAAAAAAACAGCAAAGTCTAAAGACTTCTCATCTTCTCTTTGTCGATGATTTAAAACTGTATAGTTCATCAGATGAGGAACTGAAAACACAGCTGCAGGTTCTCAAAACTGTTTCAGATGATATTAAAATGTCATTTGGTCTTGATAAATGTGCAAAAGTAACCTTTAAAGCAGGAAAACTGCAGCACCAGGAATTAAAACATCATTTTGGGACAAGAATGTGATATAAAAGAACTTGAGCAAGAGGGAGTGTATAAATACTTGGGAACTGATGAAGGATCAGCAATAAAACATGAACAAATGCGAATAAAATTCAGTAAGGAATACTTTAGAAGACATAAATTAATCCTGAAATCAGCGTTAACATCTAGGAACAAGATCCAAGCTATAAACCAATTTGCTCTTCCTGTCCTGATGCATAGTTTTGGAGTGATTGACTGACCCCAAAAAGTGTTGGATAGATTAGATATTAAAACAAGAAGGATGCTCACCAAATGATGTACAAAAATCAGTGCATACCAAGATTATATATTCCCCATTCGGAAGGATGGATGGGCCTCCATGAAATCGATTACTTGTATAGATCTGCAATCATGGGACTCCACACATATCTGCTGACCTCATAAGACACAAATGCAGTGAAAGTTTTGAAACATGAGGAAAATAAATCTAAGATGACTTCTCTGCTTAATCTAGCAGAAGCATATCAGCGTCAAGCAGGAATGGAAATCAAACCAGAAGGAGATGAAAATCAGCCAGCAACTGAATGTGCCAAAAAACAAAAGGAAGAATATAAGGTGAAGGACCAGATGAGAAGGCAAGAAATGTGAAAAATGCATAAATATAGTTGCATGTATAAAAAATTTATGGAAGAACCTCATGTTGATCAGGAACAAACATAGGAATGGTTAAGGAGAGGAGAATTCAAACCAAGAGATGAAAGGTTAATATTGGACGCCCAAGATAGTGGCCACATACATACCGGTTTACAAAGTCCAATGAGCATGTGGGAGAAACAGACAAATGTAGGATTTGTAAAACCGAATTTGAAACTGTCACACACCTAGTTGCTGGTTGCGACACACTAATGGCAGAAGGACTGTATACTGAAAGGCATAATAATGTGTTTGTGGTGAGACTGTTGCACTGGGGATTGTGCAAACATTATGGCATCGAAGTGGCTAAAAAACACTGGAAACATGAGCCACAAAGCATCATAGAAAATGATGAAGTCTACATTCAGGGGATCATCCATTACCAACAGTTCAAAAGATAAATGCTAGAAAACAGGATATAGTGGTCCAAGAAAAGAAGACAAAAGTAGCATTGATCACTGAAATCACCACACCCAGTGAGTACAGTGTCTTGTGTACAGAGAGACACAAAATCATAAAATACCAGGATCTGTGGGCAGAAACGAGAGCAATGTGGAAGAAAGCTACCCAGACAGTTCCAATAGTAGTAGGAGCAACTGGTCTTATAAAACAGAATCTATAATCATATTTAGATATGTTACAAATCCATGTAATCCCATATGAATTGCAGAAGGAGTCATTACTTGGCACATTGCTGGTTCTGTGAAGAGCACTTTTGCCTGACATCAAAGAGTGAAACAATACTAATTTCATGAACTTTAATCGTACTTTGACTTAGGAATGGGGTCCATTCCCATCATGGTATTAGAAACCCAAAAGATTTGGAGAAATTAAAAAAGGCACTTACATTATCTATAATCCAACCATCAGTTTCGTGAACATATTAAGAACCATATATATTGTATAAATAAAGGTAACACTGTCAATGCCTTGGCTAAACATGTTTAGATACAAGGTAATGCACATAGGTTTTCTTTTACTGTGTTAGATGTTATGCATGAGAATGCTAGGTTGGGTAACACTGAGAATGAAACAGAAAGATGTGAAGCAAGATGGATACCCAAACTACATTCTCATATGGGGTTAGGTTTAAATGAATTTGTACCTTTGAAACCTGTTTTAAAAGTCAGAAAGAAAAGGAAAAAGTAATGTCTATTTCCTTTTGCTGGGTTCACTTTTTAGTGAGTTCATCTTTAACTATTTAACTGTTTTATTAGTTTTAGCTTTTGATTAGTCTGAGTATTATGACAGTGTTGTATAAATGTTTAATAAAGATGTTGTTTCATTAGGGTCTGAAGAAGGTATGATTCCATAACGAAAGCACTTACCAGTTTGTATATGCATTAAACTTGGATTTATTTTACCTGCTGCCTGCTGTTTGCTGCCTATTTTACTGTGGATATTTTGAACTGTGACTGCTGTGTTTCCACAGTGGTGCTTTTCTTTGCACTAAGTGTACACTAAGTGTGCACAATCTGCATTCAAGAATAGCCCTACCACATTTTTTTGTGCTTTCTATTCACTCAGAAAGATTACACTAAGTGAAGACATGGTCTACACATTGTGGTAACCTTTATGAACCCCTTTGATATTTAAGCTTCCAAGAAAATCAGGCGGAAAACTAAAATTAGGAGGAAGAAAGTGAGAATTATGCTTGTATTGTCTTTTCACTCAGAATGGTGTACAAGTAGGTTTTATTGAATCTGTCCTACTATAAAGTCTAAATATAGAAAGCGCAATCAGCAGATTTAGTTAGGAAACACGTAACTATTTTACAGTAAATCATATGGTATTGTCAGTGAACGTAAAATAATAGAAGAAATAATGTATGATGCCCATATAATCCTTTATGTTTTGCTTTCTACTTGAATGATGTAGTGAAAAGAGATAAAAGCAAAATGAAGAATAACAAGTGGGTGATCTAGGTAAACTTTTAATGCTTAAAATTGTAAGCAATGTTAATGACATGGAAGTTACTGCAAAATAAAAAGAAGTAATGAAAATAAAATAAAAATTGTAAGCAAAGAATGTTAAAAGAGTTGGACTAAATGTTAATGAGAAAAAGGGAAAGGTTAAAGAACAAAAGAAATGTATCGAGGAGTAAGATAAGGTCTCTATCCCACAGTTACTGGGTTCAGGGCTCAATCCTGTCTGTCACTCATTATTTGCATGGAGTTTTGCATGATCTCCTAATGTCTGGGTGCATTGCATTTTCAGTTGGATAATTCCATTTTCCCCAACCTCCAAAAAACATGCAAGCAGATTGGCTACTCACTGAACTCTATGTATACATAGACCATATGAATTTTTGAGTTTCTGAAAACTCAATCAACTGTAATTTAATTGAGCGAGCATATATGCGAATACGAGATGTTCAAATTGGGAAGTTCGAAAATTGAAAATGTTGCAGCCGCGGAAATACAAATTCTTTCCTAGGGGAAATAATTTGGTTGGCTATTTCTGCGGCTTCGACATTTTCAATACTGTGGTGGGAAAGTTACGGATCAGGTTAAGGTAAGTGTGCGAGTGTGAAGGACATTGTGGTTAGGGTGCAGGTAAGGTAAGTGTGCGATAGTGATGGAGTTTAGGGTTAGGGTCCGGGTAAGGTAAGTGTGCGATAGTGATGGACTTTAGGGTTAGGGTGCGGGTAAGGTAAGTGTGCAACAGTGACGAACTTTAGGGTTAGGGTGTGGGTAAGGTAAGTGTGCGATAGTGACGGACTTTAGGGTTAGGGCGCAGGTAAGGTAAGTGTGCGATAGTGATGGACTTTAGGATTAGGGTTGGGGATAAGGTTAGTGCATAGATAGTTGCATATGTAAGGTTTAGTATAGGTTTATTAGGTTTTTGGTGTGCTTGTGTCGTGTGTGTGTTTTTCGGAACAGCAAAATTTTTCCCTGGGAAAACATTTGCTGTTCTGAGGTTTCGATGTTGTCATATTTCGAACTTCCAAGTTCGAACATATGGTGTTCGAAATTTTGGAAGTTCGATTATATGACATAGACCCTAGGGATATATATATACATATATATATATATATATATATATATATATATATATATATATATATATATCCTGGATCTGTACAGATGCTCGACTGTATCTTTCACTGAATCCCAAATTAATGAGCATACTTGCACGAAAGTTCTTTTCACTGAAGCAGCATTTTCACGTAAGTAGGCTTGTTGTTCCAGTCGTACTGCAGTGCAGTAAGGGAAAATGCCCTTTTCCCCACTGTAATGCGACCTCGGTGAGAATATTAAAGTAGGGGGGTGTGGGGGGTTTGTTCCCCACATCGAGGGGTGCAGGAGGGCTTGCCCCCCCTGCATTCAAGTAGATTTTGTGTTTTTTTTTTAACATACTTTTAACAAAAGCACTTTTTCGATGAAAGCACTTTTGTTAAAGTGTGTTCGGTGGTTTTGGATTTGGACTTTTGATCTTTCGATCAAAAGTCCTAGATCTATATATATATATATATATATATATGGTTCCCTATGAAACCATCGAATTTACACTATATCGAGAATGACTACATCGAGACTAGACCATCGAAAGTACATAACAGTGAAAACAGAAATCGTCGACATTTAAAACACCGAACACCATAACACCGACACACGGAACGTAAACAACACACTACACTACATAGCATACACACTAGCCCTGACCCAAACCCTAACCCTAAGGTCCGACACTATCGCACACTTCACCTACCTGCACCCTAACCCTAACTCACTTACCCACCCCTAGCCCAAGCTCCGACACTAACGCACACTTCACCTACCTGCACCTAACCCTAACTCACTTACCCACCCCTAGCCCAAGCTCCGACACTAACGCACACTTCACCTACCTGCACCCTAACCTTAACTCACTTACCTGACCACTCCTACCTCCGTCACTGTCGCACACTTACCGGGTCGCGTTAAACATAAACCAGTGCTGTGACATTTCATTTCGACGCTTTGGAAGTCGACGATTTCCGTTTTCGATGGTTTGCAATTTCAATATAGAAGTCCCGATCTTCTCATTTTCGATGTAGTGTAAATTCGATGGTTTCATAGGAAACCATATATATATATATATATATATATATATATAGTCACTACAATGGTGCACGTACCAAAACGAAGTGCACAAAACAGCATAAATAGTCCACCAACTTACAACAATTTAGCACCAGCAGTTCTTGTGAATCAAATCAAACCGGAATATCCAATATAAGAGGAAAGCATGTTTATTGAATCATGAAACCAGACAAGGGCGGTGGGGTTGTCCTGATGTATAATTCCAGCTATGACATTTACATCCACGACATGTTACAGGACAGTGAACAATACAAAATTATATCTAGAAATGAAGTTAACATAGCCTTTTCCAAAATCAAATATATGCTTACTGACCATTTGCTCCAAGGAGCTATAAATGAAAAATTGTTCAACTATCTGCATGTTGAGAAACCCAAAATACCAGTAATTTTCGGGATTCTGAAAATTCACAAAGGCTTGGACCCCTTGAGATTTAGGCCTATTGTTTCAGGGGCAGGAAGCATCACTGAACCCTTAGGTAAATTCATTGACCATGTTACTAAGCAACTCATCCCACTTTTAGATCACGTCTGCAAAGACTCCTGGGATTTTCTCAGAGACATTCAACCTTCCTTTTTCTCATCTGAACTCCTTATGATAACTATAGACATCAAAGACCTGTTTCCTAGTATACCCCACCCAGCAGGGCTCGAGTGGTTTAACAATTTCTTAACCACTGAAACTAATCTCAACAATAAGGTGACTGGCCTTCTAGTGGAGTTTATGGAAATTTTATTACAGAACAATTTTATATTCTTTAATGGTGAGCTTTTAAGATAAAGGAAAGGAGTGGCCATGGGTGCCTCATGCGCTTCTTTTTATGCCAACGCTGTTTTGCACAGATGGGAACGTATGTTAATTTTTTCTTCTACTTGGGTTCAATATTTAACTCATTATAGAAGATACCTAGACGACATCTGTATTTTATGGAATGGGACCCTCAATCAGTTTGAGGATTTTTTTAGTTATATCAATTCCACTACCCCCTTCTTGGTGTCCACTCACAACATTAACAAGCACGAACTTCACTATCTTGATGTGACTTTATATAAAGATTATAACAATTCAAGATTCCTTTCTAAACTTTACAGGAAACCTACTTTTTCTAATTCTTTTCTGCATTTTCAAAGTGCACACCCATTTTATCAGAAAAAAGGCATTGTTAAGGGCCAGTTCATTAGAGCCTCTAGGATGTGCAGCTCCACTGTTGATTTTTTGGATGAAATACATTTCTTTCAGTCCATGTTTGTAGACAGGGGATACCCTCTCTCCCTTATCACCTCCTTAGCTAAGGAAGTGATTGATAACAGAGAAACAACATTTCCATCACTTCTTAGTACAGGGCAACCTTTTGTCACAACTAACACAACAGCGATATCTGACACCTTCCGGAATAGCTTTATCTATACCTATTCCGGCAACTCCGCTGATATTGAGGAGATCATCAGGAGGCACTGGCCTGTACTGACCTTTCACGAAGAATTCAAAGATGCCCTCCCACCACACCCTAAATTTGTAAGAAAGAGGGACATTAATTTCAAGGAACTATTTGAAAGAAAACCTAATTTCCAGGCTAATAACTCTAACACACGACTAGGCACTTTCAAATGTGGGTCCTGTAATCAATGCCATGCTATTATTAATGCTCCAACACTTTACATTCCCTCCAGGAATTTTAACATCAAATCATATCATCACTACACCTGTGGGAGTAAAGGGGTTGTCTACCTAGGTTTTTGCACCACCTGCTCAAGCTTCTATGTTAGCAAAACTGAGAGGCCATTTAGGAAAAGACTCTACGAACATTTTTACGATCTAAGTAAACAAAGGGAGTCTAACGCATTCTATAAGCATTCACTCACTTGCCCTGGGATAGATCTTAAATTCATAGTGTTGGAGCAAGTTACCCCGGATGCTAGGGGAGGTGACTGGGAGACGACCCTCGAATACAAGGAACTTATATGGCAACTTAAACTAGATGCAGGCAGACACCCTGGATTAAATGACAACATCAACATAAACAGTGTCCTCAAGCTAAGAAAGGCTCGATTATGAGAAGCTCATTCATTGCTGATAAAAAATCTTCAAGTGAAATATGATAAATGATTTATTTTAATTTATTGCTAAATGCACTGCCTACAGTTTCTTTCGATTATTTTACATTTCAGTTTTAATATTTACTGTATACATTTATTATAATGAACCAGGTTTAACTTTTAACAAAGAAGCATTTTTAACAATTTATCAACTCCAGCATTTTTAAGTTTAATTTTTTAATTGATTAATTTTTTAATTGATTAATTAATAATTAACTTCAGTGTATATAAAGCCTTGCAGCACTTTGGATGTTCACTTGACAAAGCTCGGCACAGACCGAGCGAAAGCGCTTGTGTTTTCATTGTTTTTCATGGTTTCGTATTAAAGAATTAGACTTTCTGAGCAGCAGTCTGTCTTGGTTTGGTTTTCCACCTTGAATTTATTTTTTATTGGTCCTGTCCGTGCTTTTCTGGATTCATGTTTATTGAATCTCCTCAATAGCGTTCATAATATGCAATATATCCAAGCAACAAGGCCAAATACAAAAGTAACCACCAGCCGACAACATGTGTACACACACACACACACACACACACACACACACACACACACACACACACACACACACACACACACACACACACACACACACACACACACACACACACACACACACACACACACACACACACACACACACACACACACACACACACACACACACACACACACACACACACACACACACACTTGGGAGGATGGCTTAATGGCTAAGGTGTTTGCCTTATAAACATAAGGTGCAGGGTTTGAGTCTCACAAGGGATAATTGGCTAAGCTTAAAATGGCTCTCAAGGGCAGTTAGCTTAGTACTAAAACTATGAAATATATATATATATATATATATATATATAATTTCATTGTTGTTTTTGCACAGGTTGTGGCTACAGAAAATATTAAAGATGAAGCATCAGTTCACGTCACCAGTTAAAAAATATGATAGCATGTAGAAAGATGATTATGGAAATGAAAAAAAACATAATAAGATTATAATTATGTTGCGAACTATTCTTCATGAAAAGGGTGCTTCTAATTAAGACTGTATCACTAAGAATAACAAATTATACAACAGAGGTATATGGCGTTCTTGAGGTGTTGAAAAAAATGAAATTATAGAGACTTCTTAGGGATCAAGGATTAGTCAGGCCTAGAAAAAAATAAAAGAGTACAATGTATAAGAATGAAGTTAATGGTAGCTTATGCAATACATTCTGTATACTTCTTTAGGGATGGTTTATAGCATGAACGTGTTATAAAAGGGATTCTGAATTAGGAGTGTTTATTAAAGTCAAACATCGTAAAATAAAGAACAAAAGGCAAGAGAAAAGCTGCCTGTGTGGGGAAAGTAGCAATGGAATTAATTAAATGAGCAAGTTGATTAAAAAGAAAGCTATGTTAGAAATGCTTGGACAATAAAAGGATGTAGTATAAGAAAATAAAATGTTTTGTGAAAAAGCAGCTGAAATGCATTAGCCAATGATTCAGAAAAAGACAGATATGAACAAAGCGAAAAGTAAGTAGAAGAGGCAATGAGACAACATTTAGTGTTTAGTTTAGCTAAAGACCTTCGGAAGAAGCACATAAGATATAAATTACAAAATGAAAACTATTGTGAATATTCAGAAACAATTAGTGCATGTCATTATACAAGACAGATGAGCAGCAGCACATAAGAAGGGGTAATTTAGAAACACAAGCAGTGTGACCACACTGCAAGAAAACAAGTGTGGTATTCATGATATGCAAATGGCTTCATAATGGAATGCAAATGAGTGCTACTTTGTTATTGAGATGCACATGGCAAAGTGATTCAGGGACGTATAAATTCAGCATTGATCTGTGTCACCCATAAGTTCTGTCCATCAGGATTTCTCAGTATTGAGAAGCTTCACTTGCAATATTATGCTAGTGTCAGTGGTCATTCATACAGCCCCTGCCCATGATGCCATACACCTTCACTCACTGTGTTGCAGACACGTCCACCAGCAGCTGACATCAGCCTTGCAGTTCCTGCACCAATTCTATCATGTGATGGTGCAGTATGAGGAGAAGCATATCTGGTTTGTAGAGACAAAGGAGCACACTATCCCTATGTGGGCATTTTATACCATAAACTATATATCTGAGGATCTGGGAGCCATTTATTGCATCCACATTGCTATCAAGGCCTCATTCACATGGTACCTGATGTAGCAACTGGAAAGGTTTCCACTCCAACTGCCAAGTGGCACACAGTACACAGGATATTATACACAGTGCGTCTCTGTACCATCTGGACAGTGTCTATGACTTCCACATCTGGCACAGGTGTGACATCTAGCAACATGTCATGCAGGATGACTTCCCACAGGGTCATCTAGCTGTTAGGTGCATGCATTGCCAGCTACATAAGCCAGGAGATGTTATTCCTAGAGAATTCGGTACCAGGCCACTCATAATGGTTTCCACTGTTGTGTGCTGCAGGTGATGCAGGATATGTCTTGGAATCATGGATGATGGTCCCCATCTGAAATCCCCTGACCATGACCAAGATGACATAAAACACTGTGCATTCACATTCAAGTTCGCAGACCATTGTGTTCAAACTCCTGAAGGTGTGCTTCCACTGGTCAGTTACATCTAGTGGTCCTGAAGGTGTGCTTCTACTGGTCAGTTACATCTAGTGGTCCTGAAGGTGTGCTTCCACTGGTCAGTTACATCTAGTGGTCCTGAAGGTGTGCTTCCATTGGTCAGTTACATCTAGTGGTCTTGAAGGTATGTTTCCACTGGTCAGTTACATCTAGTGGTCCTAAAGGTGTGGTTCCACTGGTCAGTTACATCTAATGGTCAGTTGTTTGTGGTGCACATCATGTTGCATAATATGGCAGTACAGAAGCAAGAACAACCTGGGAACATTGCAGTACTGCCTAACAGACCTGCTGCAGCAGCAGATGAAGAATCTAGCACACAGTCAGCAGAGGAATCAGGTATAGCAGCACCTCATGCAAATCAGAGGTGATGGCATTGCACTGTGTTACTTGTGAAGAAGAAAGGTGTGGCCAAACTATGGGCTATGACATGGGCAGCATAGATCAAAACTGATGCATGCATTAGCACACCTAGGTTATGCATTACAGTTCACTGAATGGACATGCTGTACATCCGAAATTACCTTACCCACACTGGACATGAAGATGGGAGGGTGCAGTTATCATTATTTGCACAGATGGGGAGGGGGCTCAGTGACAGGTGACAGCAATGCTCTTGCAGGTGTAAGGGCCATGTAAGGTGGATTCAGTAGGCGCTCAGGTAGGTAGCAGATTGGTGGAAGTAAGGGATGACATCCTCCACTTCTCCAATGTTGTGATGAAGCTTCCACATTGTGATTTTTGTCCATGTATCCCTGTAGTATGTATCAAGGCGGGATGCAGTCTATGTGAAGGAGACTGTAAACCCTGAGCAGCATGTACAGGAACAATATGAGGAGCTAAGAGACTGATGACATCCATGTCCCAGAGGTTGGCTATAACTAGAACAAGAAGCATCTGTGATAAGATTGCTGAATTTCATGGCATGCTCTCTCACTACACCCCTGATATAGCAGCTGTCACAGAAACATGGCTAAAGCCTCATATATTAGACACCAAAATAGTTCAAAATGGTTATAATATCCTTCGTAAAGACAGACTCGCAAAGAAAGGTGGTGGAGTAGCTATAATCTATCACAATTTCTTAACCATTACATTCTTTCCCAAACGTGTCCCAACCTTCAACAATATAAAATTTCTGTTAGCATCATTACAAATAAACAATAACAAAAACTTATGCATAGTGGTAATATACATTCCCCCAGCCCATAACATACCTACTTTTGAAAATTTATTAACATCAATGACTCAAAATGTATCCAACCAAACCATTATTTTAGGAGATACTAACATCAATTGGCAAAACCTGACTTCAGACTCCCCTGCTAACTGTATTAATCTATATAGGTTCACTCAACTGGTCACATGCCCCACATGAATACTAAACAACAAACCAGAACCGACCCTTGACTGGATCCTTGTCTCGGATCCACATAAATACTCTATAACTTGTACCCTCTCGGACACTCTCAGTGACCATCTACCTACCCTTACGCACAGAACCCATACTCAGATTCTAAAATCACACTCCTATAGACCATCCAGGAATCTAACCAATTCCAACCAAACATCCTTTAACAACATTCTAAATGCTCACAACTGGCCCCATTACAATCGCTACCACTAGAATGGGCAGTAGACTACTTTAATAAGATCTTCCTCAATACTCTAAACACTTTAGCCCCAGTGCGAAAAGGGCAAAAGTCAATCATGCTCCCTGGCTGACAAAACCAACTAAACAAATACTTCAATCCAGAGACCATGCCTGGAAAGAATGGCATAAAAACAAAACTCAGGCAAATGAACTTACTTTCAAACAACTTCAAAATAAATCTAAGAAATTAGTCAGAAATAATAAAAGGAATTATTTCTCACAACAATTATCTATTTCAGGAAATAACCCTAACAAATTCTGGAAATCGGTCCCTTCACTTTTTAATCCTGGTACACCACAAAACCCATCACCCTTCCCAGACAAAGACCCACAAGAAATAGCCAATATTTTTAACTCCCACTTCACAGATAGCATCGCCAAACTAGTCACCAAACACCCACCTAAAACCGTTGAAACGTTTGACTTTATAACAACTGCCACAGACTCAACTCATAGCAATTCTATCATATACCCCTCAATATATAATGAAACAGATAATAGCATCCCATTAATTCCAAAGTTCTCCCTAAAACCCATGCCCACATCCTAAGCACTTAAGTTATTAAACAAACTAAAACATTGCTCTTTTTCTGCTGAGAGCCTCCCCTCCGAATACCTAAAACCTGGTGCCAAAGCAATAGCTTACCCTGTCAGTATTCTGATAAACAGATTTATCACTGAGTCCATAATCCTTCAAATTTGGAAAAAAATCCATTATAACCCCATTGCACAAAGCTGGAACCACAAACACCTTAACAAACTACCATCCCATTCCATTCTCTCCCCATTATCTAAAATACTGTAAAGATGTATACAAATTCAGCTACTAAAGCACCTCTGCGAAAACAATCTCCTTGCCACTACCCAACATGGTTTTCAGCCTGTACACAGCACTATTACAGCCATTTTGTCCTTTACTGATGCTGTGAACAAGGCTTTGGACACTGGTCTACTAACATCTGTACTTTTGCTGGACCTATCCAAAGCATTCGACACAGTATCACATCCTAAACTAATTCAACAACTTGCAAATGTAGGATGCTCCCATCATACCTTTACCTGGTTCTCTAACTATCTCAACAACAGACAACAATCAGTGAAGTAGCAAAATAAACAATCAGGATACATAGTCAATAAAACAGATTTCCCACTAGGGTCTATTTTGGGACCTTTACTATTTAATGTGTTCATAAAATATCTTCATTCTATCTCTCTCCAAAGTTCTATCATCCAATACACTGATGATTCTACCATTATATCTTCCTCCAATAACTTCTCTGACCTCCAACAAATAGCACAAAATGCCTTTACAAACATAGAAACTTGGCTAAATGATGCACAACTTCTTTTAAACCCCTAAAAATGTAAACAATTACTGTTTTCGTCCAAACCAACTCCACAAGACTTTACAATTTACTCACACAACAGAACAAGAATTGAAGTAGTAAAGTCAGCAAAATTATTAGCCATCACTATCAATGATAAACTATATTTTGAGGAACATATTCTAAATATAGTAAAAATAACACACTTTAAACTAGGCAAACTCTATAGACAGAACTCATACATGGATAAACCCACAAAAATAATGCTAGCAAATACCCTCTTACTCCCTGTCACAAAAGGAAATATTGCCAGCCCAGCTTGCTGGAATTTTGTAAACAATTATATGTCATATGTGAATGTCAGCATGATTCATATGTCTGTGTTATCAACTGTTTGTCATATTGTATAGACGTGTGCTGAAGAGGTATTTTATACACTATTGTAATTGTTTAGATGTATATATTTTAACAGGAGATTAACTTGCACAACTTAAAAATAGTTGAGATTGACATACTTTATTGCTGGGCCATAAACAAGAGATGTTATCTTTTAACAGGAGACAGGATGTCTATACTAGGGGACTCTGTGTTGCCTTGAAAAATAGATAATTACTAGGCTTGAGATGTAGAAGTGTTTTATTGTTTTATGACTTCTAGGATCTGCAAACATCAAAGGTCAATGTGTTTTCACAGAGAGATGATAAATGCTACAGCTGCATCAGTGGGGGTTGTTTGTGAGCCTGTGAACTGAAGCCAGGTGACAAGTGATGTCATACTGCAAGTATCCCAGCAGTAATAGTTGATATTAATTTCTCTCTGAGAGAGTGACTGTGCATTTTGTATCTGTCTTTGACCTGAGAACAGTATCCACTGGAAATATCTGCTCACCACATCTGTCTTGTCTTGTTGTAAGTAAGTTAACTAGGGTACAGTAATTTCATTTAGATTCAATAAGGAATATAGTAAAGATTAGTTTAGATGTTTTTGTATTTATTTGAGGCTGTCCTGCAATGTTATTTTAAATATTTCCTGTGATGTTGAACTCTAAAATTACTGTGGTGATTTACTGAGTATTTTCTTGTTCTTTTATTTATTATTAAATATATTTAAACCTCGCTGTGTGGCTGATATTTGTGGGACATATTTGAGCTCTTAGCATACTTGCATATCTATTTGATACACTGTGCAGGCACTCCTAATAGCCTTGTTCTTGGTCAAAGTACCATTTTGATTAATAGTAATATTACACAGTAAGATTTGACACCCTTTGCTAAGGGCCTTAAAGTACCTGATAAGTAGGGGCTGGTGGCAGTGAAAACTACCTTATAGTCTGGGCAGAAGGGGGCATAGCCAGTAAAGCTGTGTCAGCCTTTCCCAGGTGTGTGTATGTGTGTGTGTATAAAGCAAACCTCAAAGTGTGTGTTTGTCAGGTACTTGGGCAGAGACACAAAGCACTGGTTGGACAGAGAGGGTGCTGGAGGTCTTGGCTTGGCCACTCAGTTGTGATCTCAACCATATAGCTGTGCCAGTGGGGAGTCTTATTGGGGATCTGGAGAAATAGGGAGAAACCAGCCTCAGACTGACTGTGGTCTCTGTGTGCTCTTAAGGGAAATTGCTCTTTACTGTGTGTGTACTTGTCATTCTCCCAGTGTGTACATCCCCCGCTGTTGCCAGTGGTGATGATTGAGGCTCCTTGATTACTGGGGCAGTGTTCCCACTCCCATCCCTTCTTTATGGTTCCCCCATTTTTACTAACCTACATAATCCCTAAGTAGCAAACTACAACCATGCTACTATAAGATAGCAAAATTTGCCACTGGGCTATCATATCAAACTCACCACTGTCCAACCACTAAGGATTTAAAATGGCTTGAATTTCCCCATTTGCTTAATTACATCCAACAAACACTAGCCCATAAACTAATATACAGCACAGATAAATGCTCTTCTCTCCATTCTATCCTACAAATTTACACCCCCACCAGGAATCTTCGTTCTACTAACAAACAACTCCTAAATGTCTCCAAACCAAATAAAAGGGCCGGTCAATGCCTGTGTTCACACTCCGTATCTAAACTATGGAATGCCCTTTCCCCCTCTATCACACAACCGGATTCCTTAAAAAACTTTAAATCTCACTCTAAAAAAGCATCTCCTTAATGAACCAATATGCCCCTGTCTACAAAAGCGTCGACCACCATAAGCGAGATCTAAGTTATCAAAACATTATGTCATCTATCTATGCTGATATAATTTTGCCCTGTGAATAAAATCTTACTTTATATTTGATTCTCTTAACCCTTTATCTGGCTAGAATGGGTCAATGTGCTTGATATGCATCTTATGTTTATTAATTTAGATGGTGTTATACTAACCTTATCTAGACTATGTAAATCTCTGTACTGTTTGTTACTAACCCCATTAACTTTATATGTTTTAATACTGTATAATAACTTACACTTGATGAGAGCTAGCTGATATGATGGACCGAAGGAAGGTTGGTATATTGTGTGTGCAAGAGACCAGATGGAAGGGGAGCAAGGCTAGGAGTATCGGAGGCGGTTTCAAATTGTTTTATTGTGGTGTGGATGGGAGGAGAAATGGCGTAGGAGTTATCCTGAAGGAACAGTATGCTAAGAGTGTTTTGGAGGTGAAAAGAGTGTCGGATAGAGTGATGTTTATGAAGCTGGAAACTGATGGTGTAATGATGAATGTTGTTAGTGCATATGCTCCACAAGTTGGGTGTGCGATGGATGAGAAAGAAAAATTTTGGAGTGAGTTGGATGAAGTGGTGATGACTGTACCCAAGGGTGAGAGACTGGTGATTGGAACAGATTTCAGTGGGCGTGTTGGTGAAGGAAACAGAGGGGATGAGGAAGTGATGGGTAGGTATGGTGTTAAGCAAAGGAATACAGAAGGTCAGATGGTAGTGGATTTTGTGAAAAGGATGGACATGGCTGTGATGAATACATATTTTAACAAGAGGGAGGAGCATAGGGTGACATACAAGAGTGGAGGAAGATGCACACAGGTGGATTATATCTTATGTAGAAGGGCCAGTCTGAAGGAGATTGGAGACTGTAAAGTGGTGGCAGGGGAAAGTGTAGTTAGGCAGCATAGGATGGTGGTTTGTAGGATGACATTGGTGATCAAGAAGAGGAGGATGAGCATGAGGCAGCACTAAGGATCAAATGGTGGAAATTGAAAAAGGGTAATTGTGAGGTGATGTTCAGGGAAGAGTTAAGACAGGCAGTGGGTGGCAGTGAAGAGTTACCGAATAGCTGGGTAATTACAGCAGAGCTAGTAAGAGAGATGGCTAGAAAGGTGCTTGGTGTGACAGCTGGAAAGAGGAAGGAGGACAAAGAGACCTGCTGGTGGAATGAAGAAGTACAGGAGAGTATACAGAGAAAGAGGTTGGTGAAGAAGAAGTGGGATTGTCAAAGAGATGAAGAAAGTAGACAAGAGTATAAGGAGATGAGGTGCATGGCAAAGAGAGAGGTGGTGAAGGCTAAGGATAAGGCGTATGAAGAGTTGTATAAAAGGTTGGACACTAAGGAGGGAAAAAAGGACCTGTACCGACTGGCTAGACAGAGAGACTGAGCTAGTAAAGATGTGCAGCAGGTAAGGGTGATAAAGGATAATGAGGGAAACATACTCACAAGCGAGGAGAGTGTGTTGAGCAGATGGAAGGAGTACTTTGAGGGATTGATGAATGAAGAGAATGAGAGGGAGAGAAGGTTGGATGATGTGCAGATAGTGAATCATGAAGGGCAGTGGATTAGCAAGGAGGAAGTAAGGATAGCTATGAAGAGGATGAAGAACGGAAAGGCTGTTACTCCAGATGACATACCTGTGGAAGCATGGAGGTGTTTAGGTGAAATGGCAGTGGAGTTTTTAACTAGATTGTTTAATGAAATCTTGGAAAGTGAGAGGATGCCTGAGGAATGGAGAAAAAGTGTTTTGGTACTGATTTTTAAGAATAAGGGTGATGTGCAGAGCTATAGTAACTACAGAGGGATTAAATTGATCAGTCACAGCATGAAGTTAAGGGAAAGAGTAGTGGAAACTAGGTTAAGAAGAGAGGTGATGATTAGTGAGCAGCAGTATGGTTTCATGCCGGGAAAGAGCACTACAGATGCGATGTTTGCTCTGAGATCGTTGATGGAGAAGTACAGAGAAGGTCAGAAGGAATTGCATTGTGTGTTTGTGGATTTAGAGAAAGCATATGACAGGGTGCCTAGAGAGGCATTGTGGTATTGTATGAGGAAGTCGGGAGTGTCAGAGAAGTATGTCAGAGTGGTACAGGATATGTACGAGGGTAGTGCGACAGCGGTGAGGTCTGCGGTGGGAGTGATGGATGCATTTAAGGTGGAGGTGGGATTACATCAAGGATCTGCTCTGAGCCCTTTCTTATTTGCAATGGTGATGGACAGGTTGACAGACGAGATCAGACAGGAGTCCCCGTGGACTATGATGTTTGCAGATGACATTGTGATCTGTAGTGAGAGTAGGGAACAGGTGGAGGAGACCCTGGAGAGGTGTAGATATGCTCTAGAGAGAAGAGGAATGAAGGTCAGCAGGACTAAGACAGAATATATGTGTGTGAATGAGAGAGAGGATAGAGAAATGGTGAGGATGCAGGGAGTAGAGGTGGCGAAGGTGGATGAGTTTAAGTACTTGGGATCAACAGTTCAGAGCAATGGTGAGCATGGAAGAGAAGTAAAGAAGAGAGTACAGGCAGGATAGAGTGGGTGGAGAAGAGTGTCAGGAGTGATTTGTGAAAGACGAGTACCAGTAAGAGTGAAAGGGAAGGTCTACAAGAGGGTAGTGAGACCAGCTATGTTATATGGGTTGGAGACAGTGGCATTGACAAAAAGGCAGGAGTCAGAGCTTGACATGGCAGAGCTGAAGATGCTAAAATTTGCACTGGATGTGACGAGGATGGACAGGATTAGGAATAAGTATATTAGAGGCTCAGCCCAGGTTGGAAGGTTTGGAGACAAAGCCAAAGAGGCAAGATTATGTTGGTTTGGACATGTGCTGAGGAGGGATGCTGAGTATATTGGGAAAAAGATGCTAAAGATGAAGCAGCCAGGTAACAGGAAAAGAGGAAGGCCTAAGATAAGGTTTATGGATGTGGTGAGAGAGGACATGCAGGTGGTTGGTGTGACAGAGCAAGATGCAGAGGACAGGAAGAAATGGAAACAGTTGCTCTGCTGTGGCAACCCCTAACAGGAGCAGCCGGAAGAAGAAGAAGATCAAAATGTATGGGAACTCTGGATGTATCTGTATATATAATTTTGTCTTATATACTTCTTGTATTTGTAACTGGAGATTTACTCCCCAGACCTCCACTGAAAATGGGTTTCTGACCCACTGGACTTTCCTGGTCAACAAATGTCAATAAATAAATAAATAAACAAATAAATAATAAACTAGGTGTATCATTGTGATGGCCAACAGGGAATTAGGACAATTTGGAACTGCAGGAACCAAAGAGACAGGCCCAGTGAGACATCCCAGCAATGGAACAAAATGCATGTTTTGGGCCACAACCATGACATTGGCCATGTCCAGTCATGGTGGCTGCCATAGGCATGGTGACATTGATGCAGTTTATGCGACTCTATGTGGGTCATCTGTGTAAGCCTAGGCTATGAACATCCACCACACAGCTGGGCGCTAACATGATCATGGCCAGTATGGTCTATAGAGACATAGTGGAGGGCATGTATCAGAAGTCTCCTTGATGCACCAGTGGATGCTATGTTGGCTACCAATGACCTCAACAAGCATGTTTGCTTTGGATCTATATGTGTCACATCATTCAGCATCACTGCAAGTTATCATGCTGTCTCTGCAACAGTTGTATGTTCTCATACAAGCTACACAGCTTGCTCACCATCAGAGGGATTGCATGTGGAGTTTACTGAGTTTTTAAACAGTTCTTGACTTCAGTTACAGAGAAATTGAACCAATTCATGAACGCATTTGTAAAATCACTCTTGACTAGATTGACTAGAAGAAATATGTAAATAACAAATCAAAGGACCATTTTAAGTACTCAAAGAGACTACCCATAAATAGCCATTTGTCTTTGACTGAAAGAATGATGTTCATAGTTGTCCATAAATCTGAAAGATAGTAAAGTCCTTCCAAAATTAATGCCATAAGAGACAGCAATACCATATTTTCTGATAAATCATTAGATTTATTAGCTATACCATATTTGCTGAGAAAGCAATAGATTTATTAAAGACCAATTTCTCAAAAATGTTTACAAGTGAAAGGAGATTTGAGACAGAGGGCCTTACAAAGAAGAATTAAAACATATTGTTCTTAAGCCATAGAAACTGTTCCTGAAATCAAAGACAAGTTAAAGAGACGGATCAGTGGTAAAGGAATTGTCATTTTTACAAATAAGGAATACAAACAACTAGTTTTATTGTTATCTTTATTCAGTAACTTTCTGAGATGTAAAATTAATTGTTACAGCTATATAGTACAAAAATTAATTATACCTAATGTGTCCTTTGAGTTCTCAATACAAACTTAAGTGAAGATCCCCATATTCCAGTTGCATAGGTTGCACAGGATGAATGCTTATTTTAACATCAGGATACAACTGGATTCAGCAAAATCTTTCCCTGGAAGTGAAGAAATGTTTAGGACAAACATTCCTTTAGAACTCCTTTTTCCCTCAGAGGTTTCTCATAAAATTAAAATAAGAGAAATGTCATATGCCATATAGGTACTTTATTTCTGCACAATACCACAGAACTTCTTGCACAGGATACATGAGCAGGTAGATGAAAAATGAAACTAATAACTCATTTTGTAAACTTTTGGTTGAAAAGAGGAAACATAAGGGCCACTGGAAGGATTTTTCTGTCCTCTCTTTGATGATGAATGGAAAAAAGATAGTTCAACTTTTCTTAAAAATTATGCTGTAGAAGAAATTGTCATAATGAAATGAAATTGAAACATGTGACTTTGTGGGGAATTTACGTGATTATGGATGAAATTGGACTATACATTTTTGGGTATGAATTGTCTTTCACATAACAACTATTTAGTGGAACAACAGATAACAAAAAAAAAACAGCCTATACGTAGGATGGACAAGAAAGGAAAAGGGACAGTTCATGAAGGAATTGCATTAAGGAATAACCATCATGTTATTAAGATTTGTGAGAAAGATTCAAGACAGAAAAGGAAGATGGAAAAGAATAAACATCTGTATCTGAGTAACAGAAACAGGAAGGAAGGTTTAAGCAGAAAAATAATTTAATGTTAAGCCTCTTTAAACACTGAAATGAACCAAAATATGTAGTGATTTGTCTTTTAATACTGATAGCATATAAAGTTGGATAAGGAAGATGGCAACTGTACAAATTCTAACACAGTGACCGACAGAGGTAATTTGCTTGCAAGGTATTTAAATAAAAAATTAAATGAACAGCAGAGATTAAAGAACTTCTGAGAAGTAGGTTATGATCTGTGGGCAGGTCAAATGCATACATATAAGAGCATTTCCTAAAAGTGTGACAGATTTTTAGATTCAATGCAGATTTACAAGGGAACCTGTGATGACTTTGTGACTAATTCTAGAAACAGATAACACCAAATTTGGAATTTGCAATTTATATCACTAGTGTAACTTAAAGTCAACATTATATAAGATCACAAAATGCTAGAAAAAATACAATTAGTTGAAGACAGAAAAGGAAAATGTAGATTATATAAGAGAAAAGATAAGTACTTATATGGATTTTGGGAATGACTGTTCTGGAGGAAAGAAAGTATTGCCAAACACTTCTTTGACCATAGAACCTTCTAGATTATTTTGAAAGGAGAGGAAGGTAAATAAAATGCATAGGATTTTTAACTGGTATTAAGAAATATTGTAAAAGAGAAATAAAATGATTTTTCTCCACCTATGGGAGGACCAAAGAGAAATAGGTGACTGGGTAGGTTGACGGAAGGTGTTGAAGGGTATGATTATATTATAGTTAAGAAACAAATGCATTGTTAACCACAAGTATATGAGAAGGGGGTATGGGTAATTCACCAAAGTAATGCTTGACTGAATCTTGCTTTTTGGTACTTTAACCATTCTGGGAGATTTCTCTTTACCCTAAAACTTTACTACAACATTCAAGTAAATTAGTCATTAGTAACAAAGGTGCAGGAAGAATAGCCCCCTAGCATGAAATTATAGGAGTATTTTTCACATAGAAATGTACTCTTTACTTCCATTTTTCTAAATACATTTTCATTTTTTTTTCTTCTAAAGAATTAAGTAAAAGGTCATTTGACAGAACACTATAAGTCATATAGGAAGATATTACAGGACCAACATAAGTCAAGAGAGAAGATTAAGAGAATTAGGACTGAAAATGAGGGAAATTGATTCCTTAAAAACGAGGGGACTTGAAGGGATTGTTTTCTCAGACAATGTTAGATGGAAAGTGTAGCACAGCGCATGTTAAATAAATAAATAAATATATCTAATTCTCAAACCAGCTGATATGGGATGTGAGAGATGTATTTACACAATGTCACTGAACTACTAGGGAGCTTCATTCGAGAATGTATGTACATTTGTATGCAATTCAGACTAAAAATGAAAAGAATGTGCTTAGCAGACATTTTAATAATAATTGTAAAGTTGATTTCAAAGTGGTTGTATTAGATCAGGTTTGTAATTATGTTTTTAATGCTGAAGATGAGTTAGACTGGAGGGAGTACATTTGGCAGGTAAAGCTGGATGCTTGCTACCCTACAGGCTTAAATGACAGTGAACATTTTAAAGTGTTTTTAAAGAGAACGAAAATAAGGCATTAATTATCTGATTATCCAATTAACTCTATCTTAAGTGCATATAAGCTTTTGGATTTTAACTATCATTCAGTCTGAAGAAGTCCCACTACAAAGATGAAAGCCCTTACTGGATGAATCCTACTTTGAATAAAGTCTCCAGCGTTATAATTTTATTTGTTTTTAAGCCATCTTTTCTAGTATTTATCTTTTATTATTGTCTTTTTTTCTGGTTTTTTTGTTGTTTTTCACTGTTTTATGGATTTAATTGACTAGTATGGAAACTCCATCTGGTTCCAGTTTCATGATCTTTCCATCCGGTTTTATTCTGCATGGTACTCCAAATGGATTAATAGTTTTGAATCAAGAGGGATGTGTGAGCAGAAGCAACATTCCCAGGATCAACAGCAGTTCTGGAGCCAGATTTGTACCCTGGGCATTTGACAAAGTTTTGCTCAACTGTTTGTTAGCCCAAACAAATCCTTTTGACCTTTCAGAGTTTCAAGGTATGGGGGCTGGTATAGATAATGCTACTGAAACTTTTAAGCAATTAGAAAAAGTATTCTCAAATTAAAGCTTCTGCAATGGGACATAATTTATTTTGAGAGTTGCTTAAAAGCAAAGATTGTGCCAAAAGGACTCAGAGTTATGGTAATGCTGGCTGGCGAGGATTTGTCTGCTGATTTTAGAAAACAGTGGGTTGATTTAAATCATCAAACTGGTTTCAAATTCTTAAAGATGTTAATAAAGTTAAATAAAAGCAAAAGTGAGGGCTTAAATGGGTAGATTCGCACTCTTCTATTTTTTCCTAAAGGACAGTATCAGTAGCAAGAATTTTTACAGCAAACTTAATGCAATTCAAAGCAATTTAATTAAGGAGAATGAGGCTTTCTAAAAATGAAAGGTTAAAAAGTTTCAAAGAGACAGTGCTGATAACCAAAGGAGTGTGGCTTATCCTGTGCTAGAATCACAAGAAACCAGTTGTTTAGTTTAAGAAGACAAAACCGGAAGAGAAAAACAATTGATGGCACCTAATAATAATGAAGAGGAAGATCCAAGAAGATCAGAAAGATTAGCACAGAAGAGGCAGGAGAATCAAGCATCTGTGGGGCAAAACTTCCCTTCAAATTTTAGGTCTAACAACAGAGGAGCAACAAATGAGTCTAATCTGTTTTTTCAGCCTGTGGAGATTTATCAAGGAACAGGGACTGAGAGCATAACATGGGTGCAGGTTGCAGTGCCTATAAACAAGCCACAAGATAATCGAGTTCACTATCAAAGGAACTGGAACCAGAAACCGAGGTGAAACAACCAGAAGGACAGCAAGATAAGGTTTTATGTATGTTTAGTGAAAATTTCAAAATAGTAAATCTGTCTGATGTTATTTTAAATTACTTCAAACGTAGTGTTATCAAAAAGGGTTGGACTTTTGTTTCCTCTAGGAAGGCGGATAAGTGTGACACTATCGATAATTTAAGAAGCTATGTTCAGAAGCTAAATCTCAAATTTATTTTTGCAAATAATGATTTTTCAGCCAGAGATATGAACAAACTCAGTTTATACAACCTTCCATTACAGCCTAAACTTGAAGCATTCTTGAATATTACTGAAATGCAAATAAGAGAATTGTTAAACAGTAAACCTAGAAATAGGTATTTTAACATGACTTTTAATGAAAGGTGTGCTTTTTTTGGAATTGTGAATAATGAAAAGTTGATTGTGACTGAAGATGACCAAGGGAATGCTATTGTTATCATTGAAAGGGAATTGTACAGTCAGAAAATGTCACAAATGTTAGATGATATTAACTTTTACAAGAAAGTTTATTTTGCTGATATAAAAAGAGCTTATGAAAAGAATGACATGTTTATTAGTGACTAGGTTTTTGATAACAGGATTAATGTTAACACAAAAAGTTTTGGGGAGGTTTCCAACCCTGTAATAAGTAAGATTTTTTGGACTACCAAAAGTTGACATATCACTAGACAATCTGCCCTTTAGGTCGATAGTGGCCTGTAGTAAATGCAAAACTGAACTATGGCCATATATGCAGATAAGATGTTGCAGTTGAACAGAGTCAGTGTGCTTAAAGCTAAAGATTCTGACTTTTTTCAAGAAAGCAAAGTATTACGTGATAAGCTTCTTATAAGTAGCTTATAAGTAAGAGCTCTCAGAAAGCACTTCTATAATTTATTTATTTATTTATTTTATTTATTTATTTTATATTTGTTGACCGGATTTGTCCAACTGGGCTACAAATGCCCATTTTCGGCAGAGGCCCAAGGAAAAAAGCTTCGACAGAAAATAAAAAATTTACATATTGAATACATATAGAAATACATTCATCAGTACCACACATTATTGCATTACAGTGTCATACATTAAACTGTGGCAAGTGAAATACATAGAAATGCATTCATCAGAGGGATACATTCATAATTACATATTATATACATAATAGTGCAACAATTACATAGCTGAAATATTTTACTAGTTATGTTTGCATAGTGATGTACCAAGAGGAGAAGATAAGGTAGTAAAAGTTTGCTTACTGAAGGGAAGGAAGAGAGAAGAGAAGTAGAAGGTTATAGGGGAGTGTTTACAGGGGGCAATTACACTGGCAAGTCCATTTTTCATAAAGGTATTTTTTGTAGCAGTTTTGAATTGATTGGGATGTTCAAGGGATCTTATATCTAGTGGTAAGCTATTCCAGGCCTTGGAAGGGTTAAAGCTATAGACTAGGTGACCCATTTTGGTCCTTGGTTTGTAGATTTTTTAGTAGGCCTTGTTCAGAGGCCAAAATACCAATAATAGCAGGAACAAATCAGAAAATAAGGTCCAATGTATTACTAGTATGCAAGTCACAAGTAGTGTGGATGAGATGGCCATTAAAAGCATCATAGCAGAAAATTGGAAGGTATTTAGTAATTTCCATGATATTAAAAAAGTTGTAGGGGAAAAGCATTGTTTTGTTAACAAAAAAGGAAAAGGTTTTAAGAATTTTTTTCAGGCTAAACTGAGTTTGTGTAAAGGTATTTCTGCCAAAATAAGAATGTTCAGGTGCTGCAACTGCAACTTTTATTCTTATTTATATACAGGAATCACTGAAGTTACCATTAATACATTTTAGTCAAGCTAAGAGGGAGATTCACTTATAGGTCAAAGTGTGTGGTCTATCTAATCCTCTGTCCCTCATGTGATGCCTTTTATATTAGTAGACCTACCAGGGAGCTTCATTCAAAAGTGTATGTACATTTGTATGCAATTCAAAATTAAAAGAATGCTCTTAGCAGACATTTTAATAATAATAATTGCAAAGTTAATTTCAAAGTGGTTATATTAGATCAGGTTTGTAATTATGATAATGTTTTTAATGCTGAAGATGAGTTAGACTGGAGGGAGTACATCTGGCAGATAAGCCTGGATGCATGCTACCCTCCAGGCTTAAATGACAGAAAAAATGTTAAAGTGTTTTTAAAGAGAAAGAAATTGAGGCACTAATTATCTGATTATCCAATTAACTCTATCTTAAGTGTATATAAGCTTTTGGGTTTTAACTATTATTCAGTTTAAAGAAGTGTCACTACAGAGATGAAAGCACTTACTGGATGAATCCTACATTGACTAAAGTCTCCGGTGTTTTAATTGTATGTGTTTTTAAGCCATTTTTCTAATAGTTATCATTTATTATGGTTTATTTTCCTTTTTTAATTTGTTACACACAGTAGAAAGCAGACACATAGATCCACATATGCTGAGACACTTAAATGTAACCTTCCTAAATCCCAAAGACCTCCTAAATGAAGTACACATTACAAAAACCTTAAGCAGCCCTGAATGTACTCTTTCAAAACAACACCCACATCAACACATACAGCCGCATCTTGAGGAGCTTCTACTTTTAAGCCCATAAGGCAAGCCACCACACTCCTTGTGTCCCTCTCACCAGGCTGAGTAAGGAGAAAGTTGAGGTCAGTTGCTTAACATTGGCTAAGATCTGCCACATTATATATGCACTCAGGTCATTGGACCACAAGTATTAGTATGATCAGTCAAAGTCCACTTCGGTGTAAATGACCTGAGAAGTACCTCACTAGACTATATGACGAGAGACATCATGGAACTCTCTGAATATTTGTCCCAGGCTGGTATGAGCCTTGCTTTGAGCAGTATTTTACCTTCTCCGAGGATGATGACACAATACAAACAGAAGATGACTGAGTTTAATAATTGGCTTTGTCTCTGGAGTAATTCTAAGGGGGTGCAATATTTGTCAGCATGGAAGGAGATGGTCAACAGACCACATTAACTTGCAAGGGATGGCCTGCACTTATCCCCTCTAAGACTTTGAATATTAGCTAAAATATTGTCCTTTCCCCAAAATGCCTTTTTTAAGCAATGCCAAACTGAAAGTACTTCCGATATAGCAAATCAAAAAAATGAAGAAAATCTAAAGGTGTTAGTGCTCAGTGCTAGGAGTCTAAACAAAAAAGCTCCACTCCCTGCAAGTTCTCCTCACCCAGGAGAATGCTGATATCTGCATGGTCACTGAGACAGGATTTAAAGCCACAAAGAGCACACTGGCAGTGCAAGCTATAATGCCTCCCATACATTTAGACCAGCTACTATTCAAACAGGGACTAAAGCTGGAGCTGTCTCGACTTACATCAAAACTAAGTATATCTCATGGATGCTTAAACACAATGATGCACTTGAACTTCTCCATATTCAAATCACCATGGGCAAAATCCCATACCACTTCCTTGCAAGCTATAAGTCCCCCTCTATGACCCAGAAAACCTCTAACATGTATTTAAGCTTAAAGGGAAATGCTCACCATTCAACCAAATATCATATTCATGGGCAACTTTATTTACCCCACTGTAAACTGGGAATCATATACAATACCAAACATGCAGTCACAAAGATTCCTGAATTTTGTAAACACAAACTTCCTGGACCAGATTGTCACTACACTAACCAGGGGTACAAACATACTTGACCTGGTCCTCACTAATTTGGGAGAGTGCTGCATACCTGTAAGTTGTCTTCTCTGATAAGGTCAGACCACAAAATGGTCTCCTTTGAAGTAAAAATAAAAACCTAGAACCCCAGCTAACCCTAGAATATTCATGAACTACTTTAAGGCTAACTTCCTACTATTAAGTGATAACCTGGCAAAATTTCAGGCCCCTATATACCCTGAAAATACAGCTGCCTATGTGAAAGTGTTCATAGAAACCCTATACAAGCAAGTTAATAGCTGCATAGAGGAAGCTGTACCCACCAGAAACAAGCCACGCTGGTGCAATCACAACATCAATAGGCTACATAATAGAAGGAAGAAACCATGGCAAAAATTAGGAGATGTAGCACCCAGCAGGATGAAAACATTTTCATTAAACTAAACAAACAATTCAGAGGACAACTAAAGTCTACTAAAGCCAAATTTTAGGAAAAATTAGCCTCCCACCCTAAGGACAACCATAAGGCATTCTTTAGCTATGTCTGCAACCTCAAAGGCAGTACACAATTGTGTGTGGAGCTCATTGTAAATGGAGCCACCTATACTGAGCCAGAAGACATAGCAAACCTCATGGCTGATAAATTCAGCTCCAACTTTACCCCCCTCAGCCTTCCCACAGGAAATATCATCAGATATAACTCCCCCTACTATCACTAGGCAACAGGTCCATAATGCTCTCTCTAAGACCAAGAACACTGCATCAATGGGCCCAGACAATATCTCAGGATGCCTTCTAAATAGCATGAAACATTACCTATCAGGTCTTCTGGAATTATTATTTAACTGTAGCCTCCAAACAGGCTTCATGCCACATTAATGGAGAAAGGCAACAGTCATCCCTCTGCAAAAAGGTGGGCCAGCTACAGACCCTGGAAACTATAGACTCTTAAGTCTTACTAGTCTCACGTGCAACACCATGGAAAGAATTATCATGAAAATGATCAATAATGACATAGGAAATCTCCAGACACTGGAGTCATCCAATATGATTTTGTCAAGGGCAGGTTATGCTTACTCAACCTGGTGGACTTCTTTGAGAAGGTCACCAAAGCAATGGATGAGGGCAAAATAGATCACACTGCCTACCTTGACCTAGCCAAGGCATTTGACACAATACCCCACCTGGATATTGTTGACAAACTTAAGAAGTTAGCTATAAACCCTTATGTCACCTGATAGATAGCTAGCTCACAGACAGGACCCAGGAAGTTAGAATTGGGAACTCCATCTCTACAGAGGCCACAGTCACAAGCTGAGTCCCTCAGGGATTGGTCCTGTGACCACTTCTTTTTGGTATTTACTTCTCTGAAGTCAAGGCTAATGTCAGTCATCTCTGGCTGACTAAATTTGTAGATGATTGCAAATTAGAAGCTGTCATTGGATCCCATACTAACACAAATGTTCTCCAGGAAGGGTACCACAAACAAACAACTGGTATCAGAGCCATGGACTAAAACTAAATGGCAAGAAATGCATTAATAGTATCCTTTGGGAAGTCATCCACCCCTGGTAATTATCATATTGACAATACACCCCCTAAGAGTTGACTCAGTAGTCAGGGACTTGAGGACACACATAGACAGTAATCTAGCCTTTGACTATCATGTGTGTCCAGTGCTGAGGAAATCATTCTGTGTTGTGCAACTTATAAACCAAGGTATGGCATCTTGGTTCACTGTATTCAGCATTCATCTGCCTAATCATTGAGTACAATTCCCCCTTTGGTATGTACCTAACCAGGCACATCCAACAATTGGAATGTACACAGAGGTTCCTCACTAAAAGAATACAGGGTGTAAATAACATGCCCTACACAGACAGGCTAAAAGTCCTATCCCTTTATTCTGTCTCCTACTGGCTGTTGAGGGAAAATTTATGCCTGGTATACAAGGCATTGTCAGACCCCACCCTGATGGACCTCCTGTGTATTAGCAAAACAAACAGCACCAGACTTACCCATTCTAAAGACTTAAACCTTGCCTATGGTATAAATAGGACCTGCTGGAGAAAAAGGTATGTATCCCAGAGATGACCCTGTCTCTGGAACAGTCTCCCCATCCATGTAAAGCAGAGCTTCACCCTAATCCAAGTCAAGTATAACTTGGACAATTGGATGGGGAACAGGAAATATATCCCTGGCTTGGCACCTATGTCTCTTATGTACACAGGCAGCCTGTAAATGATTCATCTCCCAGGTCCCTACTTGCACTTATCAAGGGTACCGAAACTTGTCAGAGATTTGGGATGCATGTCTAGGCTTAAAAAGGCCCTTGTGGTCATTAGCCTGGTGCACACAAATATGAACCTATGGGGCATGAGCATTTGTCATTTGGGTTACACATCATGGATAAATTGAGACACTAGGTCCATTTTCCAAGCTGAGTATTGCTGTACTCTCTGAGGCTGTGAATGCTCAACATTAGTTTATTAAAGTCCAGTGACATGGGGTAAAGCTGGATCCAATGTATAATGCCATTGTTATTGCAAGCTCTTCTGTGAACTGATTTTCATCTGCTTGGTTTCATTTTCATGTATTTCATTTAGTTTATTTTCTTCCAGTATAACCAATACTGACAAAAAAATTATACCTGGACACTAATGAGTTAGGTTAGGCAATAATGTAATAAATTAGAAAAGTGGCAAAAAAACACCCATGCTTTGAAAGCACTGTGATCAGGATGAGATACAGATGTGAAGGGGCCATCATACTGCAACCAGCTGTTAGGCTAAACTTATACAATGTAATCCTGTGATATTCTAGGTTGTGTACATGTATGTTTTGTGTAATGGAACATTGCAAAGTGGGAGTGTCTTGCTTTCACAACGAAATATACACATCAAAGCCCCTGCCCTTGTGCTTACAAGTGAGTATTGATCACCTTCTCTCTCAGTCACCATGGGGAGCCAGCATATGATGCACCCCCATCACATCTCTTCCCTTCCCCCAGGAGACAACAGCAGGCTTTGTTTTGTAATTACCTTTTCCCATTGCATCAACTCTTCCAGCATCAGAGCCCAAGTCAAATGCTGGTCATCTGGGCTCTAGTCAGGACTTTATCCCTCTACTCTAAGGAGTTAACTAACTAGCAGAATATTTGAAACATGCAATGTTGTCAACGTGCTTCAGATATAACCTGCACTTAATGTGATGTCATACAAGTTGCACTTTTTTCTCCTACCTTTTTAATTAGAATGCATGTTTTAGTAAAACCAGTTTCAAAATGTTAGCACCTGGTAATATCATAGTTAAACTACTATAACTGCTTAAATTATGAATGTCTACATATCATAAATCATAGCAAAGTCACAGATCAACTTATATGTGGCACCTGTGAGTTATAGGAGTCACACTGATTCAGTCTACATCACTAATAAATACAAAAAAATCAAACAAACAAAATATAATTACATATGAATATAAATCAGCTTAAATAAATAAATGAATAAATAAATAAATAAAATGTGGCTTCAAGAGTATGTAACAAATGTGTTTTGCTACCTTAGGCAGCAGGCTCACAACATTTATGCTCTACACTGAACAACCATGGAGAAAAGTTACAAGCTCTGGCTTACCAGGATCTTCTCCACTTCAGTCTGAATCCAGTGGCTTGAAGTGCTAGATTATCCAAAATAAGAAAATATGACTAAGCTATTTCATTCATGCACAAATGAGAGCACCTCCCCCCCCCCCCACACACACACACACACAAATACATACACATATACACAGAGCAATTTTCAGGAAAGGCTTGTAATAGCACTCAGTACTATAACCCTTCCTGTCTTCGTGACAGATGTACTGCCACAAGCCAGATCAGCCTAGCACATAAATTATTACCACTTACTTATCACTGTTTGAAAATAAGATGAATGAAATATAAAACAAGTTTTATTTGTGCAGTTTTACTATGGACAGATGGTAACTGTCCTATACTAACTGTTAGCAGTACCCTTAATTATAAATCAATACATAGATAAATAAATAACCATTCACAAGCTTTTACAATTAAACTCAATTATTTACTAAAAGAAAATTGAGTAATGCATTTTGATAAACATAATTTATAGCTCAATTTCAATTTTGCACAAGAAATATAAAGTGCTCAACAGAAAGAGGATTTCATTGAGAAAACTGACTCTCTAACTCATTATTTTCATAGGTTCATAGGTTCATAGGTAGGTACTAGGCTATTAGCCCTAGGGCCTATATAAGCCTAGTCAAAAAAGTACCCCGGCTTTTGCCACCCAAGAAAATTATTTTCCTGTGCCCCTGTTGAGCAGAGCCACAAAAGTGATCCCTGGGGTGAATTTCCTATTTCCCATCCAATCATCAAGATTTTTCTTGAAGAGTGTTAATGAGGAGCTTTGTTTGATACAGATAGGTAGTTTGTTCCAGAGTATGGGAAGTCTCTAGGACAGGAAGCTATCCCTCCAGCATGTTCTGTTTATTGTAGTGACAAGGTTTAGGTCCCTAGATCATGTATCTCAGAAGGATTGGGACTTCTTTAAGTGGAGCATGTCCAACAGCTCTGAGTTTGACATAGCTTTGTACGTTAGGCAGAGATCGCCTCTGAGTAAGCAATATGCAACGGAGTAAAGCTGGAGTTTTTTTAGACGGTCTGCGTAGGGAATCTGTTTGAAGCCAGTAATCCTCTTTGTGAGGTATTTTTGTGGCCTTTCCAGTTGTTGTAGATGTAGATAGGTGCTTATTTATTAAGTACTAAAAACTGCTTTCCACTAGACAAGTGAGGAAAGTTGAGTGCTGTAGTAATTTGCAGCTTATTTAGTGCTTACAACGAGTTCCGAACAAGTGCTGAGTTCAAAGAAACAGATTTGAGTCCTGAAACTAGAAACCTGGCTAGTTCTAAGAAACAAAATTAAGCTAAAAGGCTTCCCTCCAACACAGAGAGGCTTGGGGGCTCAGAAGCCTGCAAACAGTCTAGACCACTTACAGGAAAGGCAGGAAACAAGCTTAAAGTTTTTTTTCTTTCCCAGATGCTCTCTTTGTACACCATAGGAGTGCCTGAAATCAGAATATGATCTCACTGCACTCAGTTGAGTGACCAAATGAGATGGGCCCAGAAGGAGTATCCAAACACAAATTTACAAGAGGAGCAGGCAATTTCAAAGCCACCAAGATTAACACCAAAACAAAACCAGGGAGAGTGGGTGTGGAACTAACTGAAAAAAAAACAGATTCAAAGCTTCCAGTTCAGTTAATATTCAATGCAACACAAATAAATCAATTACAATGCTGTATATGAAAAAAATGCAGATAAAAGGTACTTAAATTCTCTTATGCATCCAGTTGAATAAAGCTAGATCTTAGCTGGCCATAGCTCAGGTTTTAAGCAGAAAATATTCCAAAATGTACCACTTAAATAGGCAGTAACAGAATATCAATGAATGAGACTACCGCCAACTGCAATTACTGTCTATGCAGGAATTCTAACAGGCAATAAAATATAGCAAACACTAACTGAAAAAACTGAGTCAAAACTTCCAGTTCAGTTAATATTCAATGCAACACAAATAAATCAATTAAAATGCTGTATTATTTGAAAAAAGTGCAGATAAAAGGTACTTAATTTCTCTTATATGTCCAGTTGAATACAGCTAGATCTTAGCTGGACAAAGCTCTGTCTGAAAATGTTACCAGGTCCTATCTTCCATTATCTAAAATCTACAGAATATAACAGGCAAAGACAACAACAAAATGAGCCTACTCTTTCACAAAGGCATTCAGTCCTGAGGTATGAAAAAATGACTACTGTGAGCTGGGGTCATAGAAAAATTCCAGTTGACCTCTAAAAGGATGTCTAAGATGAGTCAACACTGGGAGTTATACAGTCAGCAAATGTATTTCAAACCAGCTTCTTCAGTGAGTAACAGAAAGGAGCCCATAGAGCTTGGCTAAATGTGTGAGTGCATGTGTGTGTGTGTGTGTGTGTGTGTGTGTGTGTGTGTGTGTGTGTGTGTGTGTGTGTGTGTGTGTGAGTATGCATACATTACACAGCTTGTTGCATGTCTACTAAAACCAGTTCAGTTGCAGGTTTGCAAGTTTTCTTTACACAACTCCAAAAAATGGAACATGATTAGAGGATGCATCCCTTGCATATTCTACTCAGTCTCTACCTTGGCAAAACACATCCAGTTGAACTGCTTGGACTACCATGTTGTAAGACTGCAATTCCAAGCCCTATCTGAGTAGACTAGCATTTTGACCATAGGCCCTGTGTAATCACTTTAAGGAAAAATGATCTCTAACCGTGGTGAGTTGTCTACCCTGCACTAAAAGTTGAAGCTTTTGGAGAGAGTAGACTACCCCTATACATTTATTTTCTACAGTTTTATAGGATTCATCCTTTGGCAAAAGTCTATAGCTGAGCTAAACTCTTCCTCTTCCATTGAGGAAACCTGACAAAGTATATTCTCCAAGCCATGGTATGAAGCATATGCATGCAGAATAAATGTTTGCTTGTAGCCAGGACTGGTTAGTACACAAGGTCAAGTCAAAGTTCCTTTAAACTTCAAGAATGTCTGCATACTTGTTTTTGGGGCATAGGGTGTGGGATAAAGTACTCAGCACTGTAACAATGCTATATTAAGGGGAAAATTCCTATAGTACCCCACTGTCTTTAGTATTGCCCTTACCTGCTTTTTAGTAGTGGTGGTAGGCTGTGCCTGAATAGCCCTCCCACCTTGGCACACTCTGATCTAATCTTACCCCCACTCACCTAATGAATAAGATAGGACACCTCTGCCATTCCTACCTGACAAGTGTTAGTAAGTGCTGGCCTTAATACTTAACCCGGACATTTTTTGTCTGCACAATAACTCCCTGCCATACTAAACATGCTCTGACCAGGACTGACTGCAAATTGCATTATAATCTAGATAAGCAAGAGTATTGTCTTAGGGTGTAATTTGCCAGGCTGTGGAAAGTTGTTGGGGTATTTTTCATCCCAAGGGACATTTTGACTAATTTATATTAAAAAAATGATTACACAACCTGCCCTTTCATTAATGTAGGTGTCAAAGATGCCTGCCAGTTAGCCTTAGACAGGTTCAGATTTGTTAGATAATTCATCCTACACAGCTGCTTCAAACTTTTATCTGCCTCAGACGTATGATAAGCATCTAACTGTGTATCACTATTTGGTTTCTTATCATCATATAGACCCTGATGTAATCGCCATTCCTTAGCACCGGTACTACCAGTGAGGCAGGGAAACTGTTGGATTCCTAAATTACCTCAAATCCAAAATAACCTGCAGTTCCAGCTGCATTGTTTGCTTTAGGTTTTCAAGCACATTATAGGGAGGTTGCTTAATAGACTCTTTGGTCCCTGGGTCCACATGATGCTCTACTATTTGAATATACTATCACTTACCAGAAATATGTCCCCAGATTCCTGTATTACTGCTCCAATTTCCAGAACCTGGGTAGGAAACAGCTTCTGTGAAAGTACTACTGCATCAACCATATTGGGCCAGGTTTCACAACCTCCCACCCCGATTACTTCTACAGCTCAGTGCAGCTAGTGAGTACTGGTGAGTCTCTATCACAGTAGAGCTTTGTCATGTTAACATGATAGCGTGTGTTTCTGCCTCCCATCTTGCAATGGAAACTCCACCACATTTTGCCTAATAGGATATTTCTGTTGATGTGCCATCTGGCCATGCCAGGCTTTTTTATGCTGGTGTGTTTGTGCTAGGTTCTCCTGTGCTAACTTCATGAGCTCCCTATGTCTAATTTTGAAATTTAGGACACATTCCATGACATACTCCCTTTGGAACCCAGGGTTGCTCTCTACCTCATCATAAATTAAATCCAGGGACACCTTTATCATGTGGCCATATAACAATTCAAGGATAAAAAAATGCAAAATTGTAGATTCAGGGGACAACTTTATGTGGCCAAAGAGGAAACTGAATAAGCATGTATTTTATGGCTCCCTACTTTAATGTTGGCATTTGAAATGCCAAGGGCCAACATGCTGAAAAAAAGCAAAACTCCAGAAGAAGAATGAATCTCAAAGATCAGTCTCCTTTAAACTTCTTTTTTTACAGGGATGCAAGCCCCTACACCCTCTGAACTTTTATATACCAACTCTAAAACCACCATACCTTGGAGAAAAGGGAATAGTCAGAGAAATGGCCATCTTGGACTTAGTATATGTCAGTTCATTTTTTGGACATTCAATCTCTGTGTTTCGAGACTTGCTGTAGTGGGTCCCAACATTTCAGAGGTTGCTGTGTTCCACTCATGCTTTCACTGGTTTGTGAATGCTCTCCACATGGTGTTAAAACTGAAGTTAAACCTCTCCACCGGGTATCTATGGATGAAGGGAATACTTTCAATGCTTTACCCAACAATGCTTCCACAAATAGATCAAGCATGTCTGACATGCAATTAGAACTATCCAAAAACACAGTAGTCACGAACAAACAGCTTTAATGAAGCTTTCGGGTCTACACCCTTCATCAGCACATAAAATCAACTTATACAAACCACATTTAAATAGAGGAACATTTGAAAATCACATGAACAAGCCAGCCATTCAGATAAAGACCCAAATTAATTATGCAAATTATTTAAAAGCACATCATACCTAAATTTCTTAAATACTCTATTATACTTATAAAATACATATATAAAATATATATACATATACTTAAATCATCCATATTAAAATAAAATATAAGGAACATTAGAAAAAATGATAAGACAAAACAATTCTCATAAATTCTCCCTTTGTCGCTTAACTAACACTGGTTTTATACTTACTGACCCATTTAGGCCCGGAGGTTTATCAGCCTGTAGACGTACTATCCATTCATATTCCTTCAATAACAGAATATTATCTAGATCACCACCCCTAATGCCCATTTGTACCGTACAGATGCACCTAAATTTAAATGCATGTGTTCAAAATTCATGTAAATGTCTGAATAATGCGTTTGTCTCAATCTTCCTTTTAATCTCAGACCTATGCTCTGTTATTCTATCTTTAAGCTTCCTAGATGTTTTCCCCACATAAAAAACATTACATAAAGTGCAGTTAGCAAGATAAACTAGCTTAGCGGTATTACAATCTGCTCGAGAAACAAATTTAAACCATTCACCTGTTATGGAGTGCTGGAAGCTACTACTACTATCATTGATATCAGAACAACAGACACAATTGTAACACTTAAAGGTCCCCATACTAGCTCGTATAGGGACGGATTCAGTCAAAAAATCCTTATAACATAAAATTTGTTTAAACGTTTGACCATTTCTAAAAGCAAACCTTGGAACTGGACCTAGTAAATCTTTTAAGTCTGGTTGAGACATCAAAATTATCCAATTCTTTTTAATTATTTTACAGACATTATTAGTAGGAAGATTGAGACAAACGCATTATTCAGACATTTACATGAATTATGCAAATTATTTAAAAGCACATCATACCTAAATTTCTTAAATACTCTATTATACTTATAAAATACATATATAAAATATATATACATATACTTAAATCATCCATATTAAAATAAAATATAAGGAACATTAGAAAAAATGATAAGACAAAACAATTCTCATAAATTCTCCCTTTGTCGCTTAACTAACACTGGTTTTATACTTACTGACCCATTTAGGCCCGGAGGTTTATCAGCCTGTAGACGTACTATCCATTCATATTCCTTCAATAACAGAATATTATCTAGATCACCACCCCTAATGCCCATTTGTACCATACAGATGCACCTAAATTTAAATGCATGTGTTCGAAATTCATGTAAATGTCTGAATAATGCGTTTGTCTCAATCTTCCTTTTAATCTCAGACCTATGCTCTGTTATTCTATCTTTAAGCTTCCTAGATGTTTTCCCCACATAAAAAACATTACATAAAGTGCAGTTAGCAAGATAAACTAGCTTAGCGGTATTACAATCTGCTCGAGAAACAAATTTAAACCATTCACCTGTTATGGAGTGCTGGAAGCTACTACTACTATCATTGATATCAGAACAACAGACACAATTGTAACACTTAAAGGTCCCCATACTAGCTCATATAGGGACGGATTCAGTCAAAAAATCCTTATAACATAAAATTTGTTTAAACGTTTGACCATTTCTAAAAGCAAACCTTGGAACTGGACCTAGTAAATCTTTTAAGTCTGGTTGAGACATCAAAATTATCCAATTCTTTTTAATTATTTTACAGACATTATTAGTAGGAAGATTGAGACAAACGCATTATTCAGACATTTACATGAATTTCAAATGAATGGGCATTAGGGGTGGTGATCTAGATAATATTCTGTTATTGAAGGAATATGAATGGATAGTACGTCTACAGGCTGATAAACCTCCGGGCCTAAATGAGTCAGTAAGTATAAAACCAGTGTTCGTTAAGCGACAAAGGGAGAATTTATGAGAATTGTTTTGTCTTATCATTTTTTCTAATGTTCCTTATATTTTATTTTAATATGGATGATTTAAGTATATGTATATATATTTTATATATGTATTTTATAAGTATAATAGAGTATTTAAGAAATTTAGGTATGATGTGCTTTTAAATAATTTGCATAATTAATTTGGGTCTTTATCTGAATGGCTGGCTTGTTCATGTGATTTTCAAATGTTCCTCTATTTAAATGTGGTTTGTATAAGTTGATTTTATGTGCTGATGAAGGGTGTAGACCCGAAAGCTTCATTAAAGCTGTTCGTGACTACTGTGTTTTTGGATACTACTTGACATTTTCTGATCTAGTGTATTTTCGTGATGCAATTAGAACTACCATCTGTCAGTATACCCTGGGGAAAGACTGCCCTGCTGGAAATTTCTATGAGAGCACATGTCATCTTCTCTTCCTCAGTACAGGAAAGACAAGATATACTTCATACCGGGGGTGCTTGGTATACTTAGATGTCTCAGAGTGTCCATGGATACCATCTGGAATGGTTCCTCAAGAGCAGTTAATTTTACCAAAATGGCCTTGGCTTCATTTCCTTTTTGGACCTGCTCACACCTCATGCAGGACCATGTCATGTTTTTTGTGATACCTGACCAGTATAATTCTTTTTCATAATCCTTCTTCTTGTACACTTTATGCCCACATGGCCTGAAAAAGACATAGCACAGCCCATGGCCAGATATATCTGCTGATATTCCTTTGGAAACACCAGCTGCTAGATCTCTTTCTCTGTAGGCTTCATTTAGGAATTCATTCTGTTTACCATAACCCCTTGTCCTAATACACAGACCCCCCCTGGCCTTGAGAATTATGCACCTCTAATGCTACCTCCCTCAAGTGCTGTAAAGTAAGATTTGAGAGATGAGCCTGTCTTGTCTCATTCTTTCTAAGCCTTCACAGATCCCCTTCCAATGGAAGTCTGGTATTTTTGAGAGTTGTGAGGTAGATTCAGAATAACTACTACTAAGACTCCCCTTGAAGAAGCTGTTTCTAATGGATGACCAAGTATTGTTGACAGTTGTGGCTAAGATTTGGGCTTTCTGTTACTATCTAGATCTCTTCTTGAAATAATCACATCACTGGCATCTGCTGGGAGTATGCACACTAGTTGTTCTCCCCAACACTGCCATCTGTACATGCTTGCCTCCATGTCTAGTGCATATAACTGCATGCACACAAGGAGCTATATCATTAGAATAATTTCAAAAAAACATCTAATGGAGTATGATCAAGTACTGCCATCTGCTTGGCTTGTTAACTTGCCCCCTTTCCACACCCAAGTAAACCCTGGCCAGTGGTACCTGAAAATAATTCTGTGCCAAGGCTGTAACTGTAGTGCACTGCCCAGACAGATAATGCTCCTTTTTAACCACTGCAGGTTTAATAGCAATTATATCTGGTGTTATAGCCATCTCTTTCCTATCAACCAGCATAGGGTACAAACTCTTGTGGTAGTTTGCTACAACTATTATTTCCAGACAACCCATCACTGCTATGGTGCCACCTCTGCTTGCTGTCTCATGTGACTTTGTTCCCCACCAAGTTGATGTAAACCTGCATACTAGTCATACCTCATGTGGTTGTATTGAAAACATTTAACCCCAAGATCTGGACATGCATTGTAGTCAGTGGTTTTCCCTTTTTGGAACTTGGGCTTGGGCTGCCCTCGTGGTTTCCCTTTTGTCCATGTATAGTGCTAGTTGTACAGTCTTCTTGAGCATTTATGATCTGGACAGAAAGAGGTCACTCTGTTTACCCATCTACTCAGTACTGGTACACATTCTATCTTTCAGTAATATTTTCATATCCCCAGGTAAAGTGCTAAGTGTTTTATCATAAGGTCTTCCAACATTTCAAAAGAAGTAACCAAACATCCACTTGCCCACCTACAAATGCATGAGCTTACTTCTTTGATGAAATCATTAAAATTGTCATCTGCCATTATTCTGCAGTTTCAAGAGTTTTTCCTATAAGCCTCAGTAGTTAACCTGTAACATTTACAGAAAACGTCTAATGTCCCTGAGCAACCAAGAGAAGCTGGAAGCTCTTTTCCTTTATTCAGCATCTTATAGAGTTTTGTTTCACTGACCACATTATTAGAGTCCCACTTGTCCTGGACCACCTGTATCTCAACAAGTCCAATATCTCAACCAATAGTAAAACCAGTGACCACCTAAATCTTCACCAACAGATAAGTAAAACATGCTAAGGGGAAAGGTTTACAACGCAGGATCTCCAAAACTTCTGTAATAAACATACCCTGAATGTTAAGCAGTGTGATTCACTGTCTTCCTTTAAACATAAACTAAATGACCAGATGGATAGCCACAAATTAATTCCAGAATTGACTGGTATGGTCCAACTGGGGAAAGAAGGTGGTGCATGAGGGAGAGTACTGTCAAGGCATGAATGGTCATAAGACTTAGTGGCCCTGGTGTATCTATGAATCTTAAAAAAAAATAAAACAACAAACATGTTTCATTTTTACATAATACAATCAACTGACATCAGTCAATTTGTTCACAGTATATATAGCCCAGCATATGAGCAGAGAAGTTAAAAACCTCACTTACCATCCCTTGTCTATTTGGTTGCTGATTATACAGATTTTTAGGTGGCCAAATAAAAAAATCAGCCCCCTAGTTTATATTGAGGAAATGGTTTAGTTATATGCATGGATTCCAGGGCTGTTTGTTTACCCCTACTTCTCATATGTCTTTGTCAGATGGTTAGTGGCTCCCTCTCACGTACTTGCCCCCCCCCCCCGCACCATGGGTGCTTCATGCTGATACTTTCTTTTCTCCTCTGTGTCCTCATGACGTCTCATTTACTTAGTTGCTGTGAAGAATTTATGTATTTATCTCCATCTCCATTTGTATTGTTTTTTGTTTAGTCTACATCCTGATGTGATCTGGGGATGGCCGGATGATTTTCCATGCTGTATACTCAGCATGCGCAATACCTGCCAGGCTATAACCAGATACAGAGAGCTGAATGTTAGCTACTTTGAAGGTGACTATCACCGTATTCTTGGTCAGAATGGAGGCTGAATTACTTTTGATTTACATTCTTTACTGATACTGGCATTGTTTCATACTTTGCAGACCTCGTTTTCACTTTTCATAACTACTTTGCCTCAAATTAAAACAACTGCTGAGCAATATATCCTTATATATATTTTCCATGCACTTTACACTGTTAATAATAAAGCTGTTTTGGTACACTAAATAAGTCCAGCTACAGTATCAACACCACTGCAAATCAATGTATGAGGTACAGGGGTTATGGTCCTCCTATATGTATGACTGTACCCTAAAAATATAATACAGAACAACAAATAAAATAAAATTTGAATGTATATAAGTCAGTGTAACTAAAGAGGTAAGTGAGGTCTGGCTATAACAGCATTGAACAAATGTGCCTTGTCACCTTGGGCAATAAGACCATACAAGCCACAACCAAATCTGCTTCACAATAAACTGTCTCAGAGAGCTGTTATAGACTCCATCTTATAACATGTACCACCACACAGTACTTGAGCAGAAGTGAAATGGAACAATTTATTTAGCCCTTTTCTTTCATTGATTTAGGCTTCATCAGAAAAATGATTGTTCTTGGGAATTAGTTATAATTATTTTTTTTCTTTTGGAACATATCCGCAGGTGAGACTTTTTTCTGGTTATAGAATCTGTCTCCCTGGGCCCTTCCCCCATTTCATTGTGAGTTCAGTGTCTTAGGGTGCTAGATTTCCATAGTATCCAATTTCACTAAAGTATTGTGTGCATGTGTGTGTGCATGTATGTCTCTCTCTCTCTCTCTCTCTCTCAAAGCTAGTAATGCATTTCAATGATAAAAGTATTTTCTGCTTCTATAGTAAAAATTAGCCAAATTAGCCTGCCACACAACAGATAACTGTTTACCACCATTGCAACAAAAACGCAGCTTCAGGGATCAAACCAATAAATATCCAAGTACCTGGTGGTAGAAAACGCTGATATAAAAACCTTCTTTAATGACACAAATATATCCAGAAGTTAACGCAAATATTTCCAAACAATAAAGCACGTTTTCGTTGCTAAAATGCAACTTCTTCAGACAATCAAAGCATCTAAATGTGTAGTTTAAATACACTGATATTAAATCACGTGTGATTCCCATTGTCAACTTAAAGGAATATACCATCAAATACTGTGTGCTTAAACTTGTAAACACTTTTAGTCTTAATTATAAAATATATGAATAAATTAAAAACATTTTGTTGTTAAAAACATTGTGAATTATCATAAAAATACCTCTAAAATGAGGCCAAAATATTATTTATTAATCATGAAACAAGGAAAACTCTAAATGTTGAAATTATAGTGACTACATTCTACTAGCCTTGAGTTTTAGTATGGGCTTGATGGAAATATAGTCATTCAAGCCCGGTTTTTTATTTGATTCCAGAAGAATCTGCCAGTGAGTCTCCCTTTCTTCCAACCTATCCTGCCATGGTCCTCCCCTAGGGTCCATGTTAATCCTTTCCAAAACGAAGAATCTATATTTGGCTGTAGGACATGTCAGTGTATGTTTGTACAAGGCATTATTAGTGTTGGCTTTTTGTACATCATACATGTGTTCGTATATCCTGCGCTTGAGAGTACGCTCTGTTTTGCCCACGTAATATGCTGGGCATTGTAAACAGATAGCAAGATATACTACTCTTGAGCTGTTACAATTGTAATACTCTCTTGCTTTGACTACTCTATCCAAGGCTGTGATGGTAACTGTTTCATCCTGTATGATATAAGAACACTGTGAACAGGTACCACATTTGTATGTGCCCTTACGTACACGTGCTGTTTTGTTCTGAATGGGGGCATGTTCTAATAAACTTTTAATGTTTTTGCCCCTACTAAAGACCGTTCTCAATTCTTTGCCTTGCAAATTAGACAGATCAGTGATGGCCATGAATGCTTCCCACTCTTGTGTAATAATATCCCTGATCTCTGTTGAGTTGGTACTATATTGTGTGATAAACGCATGTTGGAAGTCTGCCTTGTTTTCACACGAGTTCTGTCCTGGTAAATTTATTCCTATTCCCAAAACTGGGGTGTATTTGTCCTTTCTACCTTTGGCAACTTGCTCCTGAATTTGATTGATGAACCTTACAGGGTATCCCCTATCTTGGAACATTGACCTCAATTTATGACATTCCAAAAGGAAGTCGTCATCCTCTGACATCATACGTGAAATCCTCACGTACTGTCCCTTGACAATACCTCTTTTCTGATGGATTGGATGGGAACTCTTGAAATGAATATAGCTGTTAGAATAGGTGGGTTTTCTATATACATTAGATTTGAAACCCCCTTGTGTTTTCTTGCTGAGAAGGACATCTAGATACTCTACCCTATCCTCATATATTTGGTGAGTGAAACTTAAAAAATCTGTTGTTGTAGATAGGTAGTCCATAAATACCTGGATATCACCGTTGGACCCTGTCCAGAAAATACAAATGTCGTCCAGAAACCTGTAGTAGGCTACCCAGTGCTTTTTAAAAGCATTGTTTATTACAAATTTACTTTCCCAAATGGAGAGAATAATATCTGCATATGTAGGGGCACAATTTGCCCCCATAGCAACGCCAGAAGTTTGCTTGTAATATTCTCCCCCGAAATGTATGAAATTATGGTATAATACTAATCTCATTAAATTCATAATCAGAAAGTTGTCCCCGTTGTTAGCTTTGGGACAAGATGTGATAGCCTCGTCCAACCATTGTAGACCTGTTTCATGTGGAATTACTGAAAACAGGTCCACCACATCTATGGTTAAAAATTTAAGGTTGGGTACATTCAGGTCTGGGGTTATCTGCTTTAAAAATTCCCAGGAGTCCTTAAGAAGGTGAGATGACCTAGGCCATAATTTCTTAAACTTATAATCCAGGAATTTTGAAATAGTAGAGATCTTTGAACCTTTAGCCGCTACTATGGGTCGCAGGGGGGGACCACAAAAATCCACCAGACCCCCCCCTGCGACCCATAGTAGCGGCTAAAGGTTCAAAGATCTCTACTATTTCAAAATTCCTGGATTATAAGTTTAAGAAATTATGGCCTAGGTCATCTCACCTTCTTAAGGACTCCTGGGAATTTTTAAAGCAGATAAATGTACCCAACCTTAAATTTTTAACCATAGATGTGGTGGACCTGTTTTCAGTAATTCCACATGAAACAGGTCTACAATGGTTGGACGAGGCTATCACATCTTGTCCCAAAGCTAACAACGGGGACAACTTTCTGATTATGAATTTAATGAGATTAGTATTATACCATAATTTCATACATTTCGGGGGAGAATATTACAAGCAAACTTCTGGCGTTATGGGGCAAATTGTGCCCTACATATGCAGATATTATTCTCTCCATTTGGGAAAGTAAATTTGTAATAAACAGTGCTTTTAAAAAGCACTGGGTAGCCTACTACAGGTTTCTGGATGACATTTGTATTTTCTGGACAGGGTCCAACGGTGATATCCAGGTATTTATGGACTACCTATCTACAACAACAGATTTTTTAAGTTTCACTCACCAAATATATGAGGATAGGGTAGAGTATCTAGATGTCCTTCTCAGCAAGAAAACACAAGGGGGTTTCAAATCTAATGTATATAGAAAACCCACCTATTCTAACAGCTATATTCATTTCAAGAGTTCCCACCCAATCCATCAGAAAAGAGGTATTGTCAAGGGACAGTACGTGAGGATTTCACGTATGACATCAGAGGATGACGACTTCCTTTTGGAATGTCATAAATTGAGGTCAATGTTCCAAGATAGGGGATACCCTGTAAGGTTCATCAATCAAATTCAGGAGCAAAAGGTAGAAAGGACAAATACACCCCAGTTTTGGGAATAGGAATAAATTTACCAGGACAGAACTCGTGTGAAAACAAGGCAGACTTCCAACATGCCTTTATCACACAATATAGTACCAACTCAACAGAGATCAGGGATATTATTACACAAGAGTGGGAAGCATTCATGGCCATCACTGATCTGTCTAATTTGCAAGGCAAAGAATTGAGAACGGTCTTTAGTAGGGGCAAAAACATTAAAAGTTTATTAGAACATGCCCCCATTCAGAACAAAACAACACATGTACGTAAGGGCACATACAAATGTGGTACCTGTTCACAGTGTTCTTATATCATACAGGATGAAACAGTTACCATCACAGCCTTGGCTAGAGTAGTCAAAGCAAGAGAGTATTACAATTGTAACAGCTCAAGAGTAGTATATCTTGCTATCTGTTTACAATGCCCAGCATATTACGTGGGCAAAACAAAGCGTACTCTCAAGCGCAGGATATACGAACACATGTATGATGTACAAAAAGCCAACACTAATAATGCCTTGTACAAACATACACTGACATGTCCTACAGCCAAATATAGATTCTTCGTTTTAGAAAGGATTAACATGGACCCTAGGGGAGGACCATGGCAGGATAGGTTGGAAGAAAGGGAGACTCACTGGCAGATTCTTCTGGAATCAAATAAAAAACCGGGCTTGAATGACTATATTTCCATCAAGCCCATACTAAAACTCAAGGCTAGTAGAATGTAGTCACTATAATTTCAACATTTAGAGTTTTCCTTGTTTCATGATTAATAAATAATATTTTGGCCTCATTTTAGAGGTATTTTTATGATAATTCACAATGTTTTTAACAACAAAATGTTTTTAATTTATTCATATATTTTATAATTAAGACTAAAAGTGTTTACAAGTTTAAGCACACAGTATTTGATGGTATATTCCTTTAAGTTGACAATGGGAATCACACGTGATTTAATATCAGTGTATTTAAACTACACATTTAGATGCTTTGATTGTCTGAAGAAGTTGCATTTTAGCAACGAAAACGTGCTTTATTGTTTGGAAATATTTGCGTTAACTTCTGGATATATTTGTGTCATTAAAGAAGGTTTTTATATCAGCGTTTTCTACCACCAGGTACTTGGATATTTATTGGTTTGATCCCTGAAGCTGCGTTTTTGTTGCATTTTGTTATTCTCAGCTTCCCTCAGCTTTGTGGTATTTGGTGTTTACCACCATTATTAAAAAGTACATCAAATGAAATTTTAAATGCAATGGTAATTTTAAGTGAGCAGTCTCTACTAGAGTTGATTGCCAGCCGTCTTAAATCAACAGATAACAGTGCCCTTATATCAATAAAAATAACCAGACAGAATATTTTGCTGTTAAATAAATATTCTTAAATAAGAAGAAAAGTGAATAAAACAGCTTGAAAAAGCAAATAGTCAAGAATAGTTTTGCACAAGAAGTATAATGCTTCAACAGAAAAATGGCATATAGAACACTAACTATCCAGCTTATAAATTTCTTAACTAACTTCTGGCTAAATGAATTACCAGAATTTATCTACTGTTATCTAATAAGGGCAGAATCTGACAGACAAAACCAATAACAAAAAATGAGCTTACATTCTGAGGCAAGCACATCCAATCGGAGCTAAACAAAGACTGAGAAATGTGGACACCATGAGTTTCCACCTGACCCTTGGATAAATGGGCAAGATGTGGCAGCACAGGGACATATAAAATCAGCATAAGTCTTTCAAACTAAGTTCCTCTTCACTGATTCAGAGTCTGTGGAACTTCCTTGTCAAGCAAAAATTTGAAGTTGAATAGCCAACCTTAGATGAAATGCATAATATTTTATGTAACCAGAAAGTACTTTGTCAGCTACATGGCATCATGACTTAAATAACAGGTAGTGACCCACACAACTTGGTTGCGTATGTGTGTGTGTGTGTGTGTGTGTGTGTGTGTGTGTGTGTGTGTGTGTGTGTGTGTGTGTGTGTGTGTGTGTGTGTGTGTGTGCGTGTTGTGTGCATGTGATTCCCTTCCCCTACTAAAAAAGGACTGCTTTTTACAGTTTACATTTTACAATAATCCACAGTTCCACAACAAAATACCTGCATGTCCTGTGCATTTTCATTTACGTTTTACACATTTTATGTTCTTCTTATCTAGTATATTTCACAGAAAACCCAAAATGTTTTATCCTGTTTTGTACATTTCACAGATCATTGCATTTCTAATAAGAAAAACAAGTTGCAGGTTTACGTACAGTCTTTCACAGCATTGAACAATGAAATTACTAACATTTTATAGTGCTCTAACTTATTTACTCAACCATTAAAACTTTAAGAAGTATTTTTTTCTTCATCCTGCGGTTATGTCCCCAATATCCCCATGTGGTAGTTCAGCCAATTTCCATCTTTAAATATGCTAATTCCAAGTTTTCTAGCTTACAATAAACAGAACACTGGTATTTTCTTTACTCCAAGACAACATGATCTTGGAGTATATGTATTATACTGGGGTGCAGGGTTCACAGCCCTTCACATGAGAAGGTTCAGAGTTACATCCCACTGCCAAAGTACCATGTTATTCTGTGCATTTAAAAGCATAGAGTAACCATATGACAGGTTCAGAACACCCTCCTTATGGATTCCTGTTGCATAACAGTAATCTCTGTTATTGGGACACATTTTCAGTATTTTATGCATACAACATGTCAATGATTTAGAGCCACAGTGTCAAGATCTATAAGTAATGCACTTGAAGTTTTGTTAAACACCAAAACAAAATAGGCCACCTAAAGTGATATTAGTCAGAAAGATAAACTACAACCGAGTTAAGAACTGTCAGTGTTCAGAGCAAGTTCACAATAATAATGCACATTGTGACCCAAAGAAAATAGTCAATATCTTAGCAGACAAATGCAGTTCAAAATTTTACTCTACTCACAGTTATATCTACTCCTTAGATTCTACAGCCTCTGCCACCCCCTTTAATTACTGTGGAACGTTATTTCAGCTCTATCAAAAGCTAAGAACACCTCATCCATGAACCCCGATAATTTATTTATTTATTTTACATTTGTTGACCGGGCTAGTTCAACTAGATATATGTCCATTTTCAGTAGAGGCCTGGGGAGATAAGCTCCACTAAAGAGTTAATAGCAACATCAGTACAGTACAATTTTAAGACCAGAAATGCAATTTTACATAACAGCATCGTATTCATATAGCTAACATATTTTAAAAGGAAAGAAACAAGAATTTATAAGGTAGATAAGATAGGATTATACAGTAGAAAGCTTGCTATGCAAGTTCATACTCTGTAGAGGTTCCCAAGAAAGATTAAGTCAAGACAGACTTAAGTAGCTTACAGATCATATTCTCTGAGGTTCAGGAAGGAGGTAGACGGAGTGCAGCAGTAGTGAGATATGTAAGCAGTGGACATAGCAGGAGGGGATTAGTAGTCTGGGATAGTACACGGGCAAAGCCAGTGAGAATTAAGGTAAACGTTAAGTTGCTTTTTGAAAAGCAGTGTTGAGGAAAAGGATGAGAGTTCACTGGGAAGCACGTTCCAGGTTTTCCCCACAGTTTTGGAGAACAGTGAGTCTCCAGCCTTATTGTTGGATTTATGAATGGATACCAGTAATTTATTTGTTGAGCATAGGGTTGTAAGATTTTTGTAGGGGGTGATAAGGCTAGTGAGTATTGGAATATTACTAGGATGATAAAGGGTCTTGTGGGCAATAATAAGTTGGTGAAACTGAAGCTGATTATGCAGTTCCAGCCATCCTAGCTGTTTTAGATTGTGACAATAGTGGATTCTAAATGGGGAGCCAGTGGCAAATCTGGCAATATTATTATAGGAGGTTGCCAGTTTGTTGAGGTTGGTTTTGGATAGATTGGCATAAATGGGTGAGGCATAGAGGAGGGTGGAGATAAAATGGGTATGGGCAATAGTAGTTCTATCCGTTGGAGTAAGGAAGGGTTTAATCCAATAAAGGGAACCTAATTTTCTGTTGATTGATTTTATTGTAGTGCTAATGTGTGTGTCAAAGTTAAGGTTGTGGTCAATTATTACTCCTAAGTGTTTAGTAGTTGGGCCAGGAGATATGACAGTGCCATTATTGAATATAATTGTGAGGTTTATTGGGGGGACTTTTGTGTTGGAGTGAAGAGCAATAATTTTGTATTTTGGGGTTAAGGAGGAGGCAGCACTATAGGAACCAGTTTTCTACTATATTAAACACTTCTTGGGTGAGGGAATAGAGTTCAGATGAAGAAGTAGCAGAGCATATTAATGTGGAATCATCTGCATATTGTATGCACGTAGCTTGAGGATTTTTTTCATTTAGATCGTTGATAAAAATTGAGAATAGGAGAGGGCCCAAAATAGAGCCTTGAGGGACACTAAGGGTAAAGGGAGATGTGTGGATAGATTGCTATCCCAAAGCACAGCCTGTTGCCTGCTTTCTAAGTAGGACTTGAACCATTGTAGGGCTTGTGTATCTAGAGAGAGGGATTTAAGTAAATTTATAAGTAGCTGATGGTTAACCATGTCGAAGGCTTTCGAGAGATCAATAAACAGTGCCGAGGTTAGACTATTGTTATTACGATTTTTGTAATGCAGTCAGAAAATTATAAGAGGGCAGTGGTGGTGCTACAGAATGGCCTAAAACCATGCTGACAGTTAGGTCGTAAATTATTTTGGAATAGGTGATCTAGTAGTTGTCGGTGGATGCATTTTTCCATGATTTTTGCTAAAGGAGTGAGTAAGGCTATTGGGTGATAGTTTGAGAGTTCAGTTGAGTTACCACCCTTATGTAGTGGGATAATATGGGAGATTTTCCAGATAGATGGGATGGTTCCTTCAGTAATGGTTTTGTTTATTAGGATGGAAATGGGATAGGCTGCAACTTTAGCTGCTATTTGCAGATATTCAGCTGGAAGAAAGTCAGCTAAGGAGGTGCATGGTTTGAGTTTTTGAAGAAGGGTGCAGATGAGGGATGTTGGAACTGGTTGTAAATGGAATGAGGGAGGTAAGCTAGTTGTGGAGAAAGGCAGATTTGTGCTAACAGGGGGTAGGGAATTAGCTAGAGATTGGACGGCCTCAGTAAAGAAGGTATTAAAGGCATCCGCAATAAGCTTAGGATTGTCGCAGGTGGTGCCTAATGGGGTTGGTGTTTTGGAGTGCCCTCGATGGAGGAGTCTATTAATACCTATCCAGAACTTTTGTGGTTTATGTTGGTGAGTTTGTTGGAGTTGAAAGTAAAAGTTGTTTTTGTCAAGAAGTATTGATTTTTTAGTAGCATTTCTCAGCTGTCTAAATTTTTGATGATCTGTTGGGCTTTTAGAAGATCTCCATTTGGCCCAGATTTTATTTCTTAGTAGGATTTTATGCCTTGTCTCTTTTGTGAGCCATGGAGCAGTTTTAGTCCTATTTCTGATAGAACGAATAGAGGCATGGTAGTCCAGGATTTGTAGGAATTTGGTGTTAAAGTATAACACTGCTTCCTCTAGTTGGAGGTGGTTTAGGGGTGACCAATCACATGCCTTAAGTTCAGTTTGGAAGTTTTCTGGGTTAAAATTTCTGTATAGTTGTTAGTAGTTTCTATATAGTTTATAAGATTGGGTTGGAAATATTGATATTTTGTCTAATTATATAGGTCAGTGAGTGGTCACTAATGTCATCAGGAAGGGTACCTATTTTATATGTAATGGGATGACTATTTATCAGAATCCAGTCTAAGGTGCTTTCTTTGTTATTGGGTTTATGGATCCTGGTGGGGGTGGTAATTGTTTGGGAAAAAACATATTGGTTTATATGGGTGGTAGGGTTGGCTGAAATACAGTTGTTCCAGTCTATATTGAAGTCGCCCAGCACTATGGTTTCTTGAGGGAAGGAAGTAGAAAGCCAGATAAGGATATTTTCAAGGGTGGTGATGTTATTGCCAGGACGAAGGTAGGAGCATATTATATAGATGAATTTGCAGGCACTGATTTGAAGTTTAGAAATAAGGATTTCAGCGTCACTATCTAAAGGTAGTTGTGCACCTACTGAAGTAATTTGTAGCCCTGATTTGTATAATATTGCTACCCCTGCACCCTTTTTGGTTTTGCGGTCTATTCTCAAAATATTGTATCCAGGTGGGGTGATTACATATCTTGGGTTGTAGGTTTTAGCCATGTTTCTGTTAGACATAGGATATCAAAAGAATGTACTTCTAAGAGAGCATGAAGGTCGGCAATTTTATTGTTTAAGCTCCGTATGTTGACATGTGGTATAAAGAGGGAGTTAGGAGTTCTTGTGGGGGTTAAAGGAGTAGACGGATTTGGTCTTAGGGGGACAGTGGTGTCTTTGTTGTTAGGGCCAGGGTTGGGGTGAATATCACCACCTAGTAGGGGATGTTGTTTAAGTCTATGTGTGAGCTGTAGGAATTTACGGAATATGTTTGGTGATTTCCTGGCTTGGAGATGAGTAATGTGGGCTAGTCTATGGTAGTTTGGTAGTAGGTAGATGGATGTAGATGTTATGTTTATGTGGTTTAGGGAGGCTTCTTCAATTGGTAGTGATGTTTGCTTAATGGGATGGTGAAATTCAATGTAGGTGAGGTGTTCATAAGTGGTTAGGACATAGGATATAGATAGAAAAGGTAGGAGTGCATATAAGAGTAATTGCTTTATGTGTCTAGACATAGGTACTATGGGCATTATAAGAGGAAAATAAGTTTCTAAAAAGGTGATAGAGATTGGTAAAGAGTAAGCTAGGAGAGAAGTCCTACCTGGTGTGCTAGTATAATAACTATAGTATATATATATATATATATATATATATATATATATATATATATATATATATATATATATATAATATAAGGCAATATCTCAGGTTACCTGATTATCAGTGCCAAACACAGCCTATCTCTGATCTCTGAACCCCTACTTAATCACACTAATCTAAGCCTCACCACTTGTTACGTTCCCAAAGTGTGGAAAACAGTCTTTGTGATACTGTTACACAAGGATGGCCCAAACATGGACCCTGGTAACTATAGACCCATTAGTGTCAGTAGTCTTATGTGCAAAGCTATAAGGATGTATTATCTCTGACTTCATTAATCTAGACATTGAAAATATCTTAACCCTGGACCGCCATCAATTTGGCTTTATCAAAGGAAGGTCCTGTTTCTTTAAGCTCATTATTTTCTTTGAAAAGGTAACCCAAGCAGTGGATACCAGGTATGCACTACATACAGCATATTTGTACCTAGACAAAGCCTTTGACACAATTAACTATGCCAGAATTATTCACAGTCTTGTCAATCTGAAAATATATATCCAAGTATCATATGGGTAATACACCCCTCCAATCAGATGCTGTCAACAGGGCACTCTTGTTGATAATTCCTTATCATTTGACCATCATGTTACCACAGTAGTTCAGAAGGCTTTCTTTCTGGGTCGTCTAATTTCCAAAGGCATTTCCATTAGATACAAAGAAGTCTTAACTCCCCTTTACTGATACCAATTATTGAATATAATACACTTTTTGGCATGTATTTGGCTAAACATATCACTCATATTGAGAGACCTCAGAGATTTGAGTAAAAGATCTGTTGCCTCAAAAATTTTTGTTATCAATCTAGACTGGCAGCCTTCTATCTGTGCTCAGTCTCTTAAAGACTTCTCCATGGAGACATGTGTTTTGCGTTTTGAACCATGAAAAATCTAACTTGGTCTGGCCTCCTGTTCCTTAGCAGAACAAATGGTACCTCTAACACCTGGTTAAAGGAACAAAATCCTCATTGACGGATAAATCAGGTACATTCAGCATGACAGATTCATATTCCAACGTATCCCTCACTTCTGTTACAAACTTAAACTACATGTCAAACAGAGGGGTACTCTTCACACCTTCAATGTAAACCTAGAAAATTGGATGGGCAGTCTCAGATTCTCCCCTGATAACTTGCCTTGCCCTTGTTGAAGCTGGAGGGAATTGTTGAATATGGGTTTTTGGCTAGGCTTGTAATGGTCTGCAGACTGATTACACTGCACTTACCAATGAATGCATGTCCACCATCTTTTGACAGCATGTTCCATTTGGTCCTAAGGCAGGACTGGAGCTGTTATGACCACAGAGAGTAAGTAATGTGAAGGTGTGTGTGTGTGTGTGTGTGTGTGTGTGTGTGTGTGTGTGTGTGTGTGTGTGTGTGTGTGTGTGTATGTTTGTGCAACTGCATTGCATAAGTTCCTAGGGGGAACACTAGCATGGTTACCTTTAACTGTGCAGTATTCCATTTGTAACTCTTTTTTCCTTTTACTACTTTCTCACTCATTCCTTCATGCTGTTGTATAGCCTCTTCTTAGTTGTCAAAGTGTATTTGACTTCTATTTTTAGCAAGACAAGTTTTCTTTTCATATGTATTTGTCTTCCTAATGTAGAGCATCATTGCCTCCATTTTGTGCCACTTCATGTCATTCTAATATTCTATCCCTTTATTTTTGATCTGCCATTCATTCATGTTATCCCTGATGCAGTTTCAGTGCCTCAAAGTCTAACTCTAAATATCCACATTTTAGCCCACTGTATTTCTGCTTGGTCTTAGAAATGACTCTGTGATCCATATAGTGGCCTGGGCATTACATTCTAATAGTGCCTGAATGTTCCCACATTTGCAGATCCAGGGATTAATCTGATTTCATAAACAGTATGTTGATGACATATTTTTGCATGGGGATGTCTTTGACTTTCCACTCAAAGCCTGCCCCCACAGTACCTCTAGGTCCTCACATTCTTTATTTATCTTGCACATGAACTTCACAAGATCTGTTATAGGCACACTCTGGTCTCATTTGAAGATAAAAATATTTCTAACCTACTTTTCAGTATTTTATTATATTGATGGCATATCTGGAATCTGATGATCTCTAAACCCTGTTTAAGTCACAGGTGCTGGTTTCCCTTTCCTTAAATTTTACTCAAATTCTGGTCCCTGCATTTTAGACTAAAGCACACTGTTCTTAAACCATGCTTGTTACAGTTCCCATTGATCTTCTGTCATTGTGCCCTGCATCTCCTGTAAATTTTGAACCCTGATACAATCAAATTATTGTCTCCCTCCATGGAGACTCATGTCCCCATAATAGCTGCCATGTCAGTGACAACATTTGCTACAATGATTTTTTTCATTTAGATCGTTGATAAAAATTGAGAATAGGAGAGGGCCCAAAATAGAGCCTTGAGTGACACTAAGGGTAAAGGGAGATGTGTGGATAGATTGCTATCCCAAAGCACAGCCTGTTGCCTACTTTCTAAGTAGGACTTGAACCATTGTAGGGCTTGTGTATCTAGAGAGAGGGATTTAAGTAAATTTATAAGTAGCTGATGGTTAACCATGTCGAAGGCTTTCGAGAGATCAATAAACAGTGCCGAGGTTAGACTATTGTTATTATGATTTTTGTAATGCAGTCAGAAAATTATAAGAGGGCAGTGGTGGTGCTACAGAATGGCCTAAAACCATGCTGACAGTTAGGTAGTAAATTATTTTGGAATATGTGATCTAGTAGTTGTCGGTGGATGCATTTTTCCATGATTTTTGCTAAAGGAGTGAGTAAGGCTATTGGGTGATAGTTTGAGAGTTCAGTTGAGTTACCACCCTTATGTAGTGGGATAATATGGGAGATTTTCCAGATAGATGGGATGGTTCCTTCAGTAATGGTTTTGTTTATTAGGATGGAAATGGGATAGGCTACAACTTTAGCTGCTATTTGCAGATATTCAGCTGGAAGAAAGTCAGCTAAGGAGGTGCATGGTTTGAGTTTTTGAAGAAGGGTGCAGATGAGGGATGTTGGAACTGGTTGTAAATGGAATGAGGGAGGTAAGCTAGTTGTGGAGAAAGGCAGATTTGTGCTAACAGGGGGTAGGGAATTAGCTAGAGATTGGACGGCCTCAGTAAAGAAGGTATTAAAGGCATCCGCAATAAGCTTAGGATTGTCGCGGGTGGTGCCTGATGGGGTTGGTGTTTTGGAGTGCCCTCGATGGAGGAGTCTATTAATACCTATCCAGAACTTTTGTGGTTTATGTTGGTGAGTTTGTTGGAGTTGAAAGTAAAAGTTGTTTTTGTCAAGAAGTATTGATTTTTTAGTAGCATTTCTCAGCTGTCTAAATTTTTGATGATCTGTTGGGCTTTTAGAAGATCTCCATTTGGCCCAGATTTTATTTCTTAGTAGGATTTTATGCCTTGTCTCTTTTGTGAGCCATGGAGCAGTTTTAGTCCTATTTCTGATAGAGCGAATAGGGGCATGGTAGTCCAGGATTTGTAGGAATTTGGTGTTAAAGTATAACACTGCTTCCTCTAGTTGGAGGTGGTTTAGGGGTGACCAATCACATGCCTTAAGTTCAGTTTGGAAGTTTTCTGGGTTAAAATTTCTGTATAGTTGTTAGTAGTTTCTATATAGTTTATAAGATTGGGTTGGAAATATTGATATTTTGTCTAATTATATAGGTCAGTGAGTGGTCACTAATGTCATCAGGAAGGGTACCTATTTTATATGTAATGGGATGACTATTTATCAGAATCCAGTCTAAGGAGCTTTCTTTGTTATTGGGTTTATGGATCCTGGTGGGGTGGTAATTGTTTGGGAAAAAACATATTGGTTTATATGGGTGGTAGGGTTGGCTGAAATACAGTTGTTCCAGTCTATATTGAAGTCGCCCAGCACTATGGTTTCTTGAGGGAAGGAAGTAGAAAGCCAGATAAGGATATTTTCAAGGGTGGTGATGTTATTGCCAGGACGAAGGTAGGAGCATATTATATAGATGAATTTGCAGGCACTGATTTGAAGTTTAGAAATAAGGATTTCAGCGTTACTATCTAAAGGTAGTTGTGCACCTACTGAAGTAATTTGTAGCCCTGATTTGTATAATATTGCTACCCCTGCACCCTTTTTGGTTTTGCGGTCTATTCTCAAAATATTGTATCCAGGTGGGGTGATTACATATCTTGGGTTGTAGGTTTTAGCCATGTTTCTGTTACACATAGGATATCAAAAGAATGTACTTCTAAGAGAGCATGAAGGTCGGCAGTTTTATTGTTTAAGCTCCGTATGTTGACAAGTGGTATAAAGAGGGAGTTAGGAGTTCTTGTGGGGGTTAAAGGAGTAGACGGATTTGGTCTTAGGGGGACAGTGGTGTCTTTGTTGTTAGGGCCAGGGTTGGGGTGAATATCACCACCTAGTAGGGGGTGTTGTTTAAGTCTATGTGTGAGCTGTGGGAATTTACGGAATATGTTTGGTGATTTCCTGGCTTGGAGATGAGTAATGTGGGCTAGTCTATGGTAGTTTGGTAGTAGGTAGATGGATGTAGATGTTATGTTTATGTGGTTTAGGGAGGCTTCTTCAATTGGTAGTGAAGTTTGCTTAATGGGATGGTGAAATTCAATGTAGGTGAGGTGTTCATAAGTGGTTAGGACATAGGATATAGATAGAAAAGGTAGGAGTGCATATAAGAGTAATTGCTTTATGTGTCTAGACATAGGTACTATGGGCATTATAAGAGGAAAATAAGTTTCTAAAAAGGTGATAGAGATTGGTAAAGAGTAAGCTAGGAGAGAAGTCCTACCTGGTGTGCTAGTATAATAACTATAGTATATATATATATATATATATATATATATATATATATATATATATATATATATATATATATATATAAGGCAATATCTCAGGTTACCTGATTATCAGTGCCAAACACAGCCTATCTCTGAACCCCTACTTAATCACACTAATCTAAGCCTCACCACTTGTTACGTTCCCAAAGTGTGGAAAACAGTCATTGTGATACTGTTACACAAGGATGGCCCAAACATGGACCCTGGTAACTATAGACCCATTAGTGTCAGTAGTCTTATGTGCAAAGCTATAAGGATGTATTATCTCTGACTTCATTAATCTAGACATTGAAAATATCTTAACCCTGGACCGCCATCAATTTGGCTTTATCAAAGGAAGGTCCTGTTTCTTTAAGCTCATTATTTTCTTTGAAAAGGTAACCCAAGCAGTGGATACCAGGTATGCACTACATACAGCATATTTGTACCTAGACAAAGCCTTTGACACAATTAACTATGCCAGAATTATTCACAGTCTTGTCAATCTGAAAATATATATCCAAGTATCATATGGGTAATACACCCCTCCAATCAGATGCTGTCAACAGGGCACTCTTGTTGATAATTCCTTATCATTTGACCATCATGTTACCACAGTAGTTCAGAAGGCTTTCTTTCTGGGTCATCTAATTTCCAAAGGCATTTCCATTAGATACAAAGAAGTCTTAACTCCCCGTTACTGATACCAATTATTGAATATAATACACTTTTTGGCATGTATTTGGCTAAACATATCACTCATATTGAGAGACCTCAGAGATTTGAGTAAAAGATCTGTTGCCTCAAAAATTTTTGTTATCAATCCAGACTGGCAGCCTTCTATCTGTGCTCAGTCTCTTAAAGACTTCTCCATGGAGACATGTGTTTTGCGTTTTGAACCATGAAAAATCTAACTTGGTCTGGCCTCCTGTTCCTTAGCAGAACAAATGGTACCTCTAACACCTGGTTAAAGGAACAAAATCCTCATTGACGGATAAATCAGGTACATTCAGCATGACAGATTCATATTCCAACGTATCCCTCACTTCTGTTACAAACTTAGACTACATGTCAAACAGAGGGGTGCTCTTCACACCTTCAATGTAAACCTAGAAAATTGGATGGGCAGTCTCAGATTCTCCCCTGATAACTTGCCTTGCCCTTGTTGAAGCTGGAGGGAATTGTTGAATATGGGTTTTTGGCTAGGCTTGTAATGGTCTGCAGACAGATTACACTGCACTTACCAATGAATGCATGTCCACCATCTTTTGACAGCATGTTCCATTTGGTCCTAAGGCAGGACTGGAGCTGTTATGACCACAGAGAGTAAGTAATGTGAAGGTGTGTGTGTGTGTGTGTGTGTGTGTGTGTGTGTGTGTGTGTGTGTGTGTGTGTGTGTGTGTGTGTGTGTGTATGTTTGTGCAACTGCATTGCATAAGTTCCTAGGGGGAACACTAGCATGGTTACCTTTAACTGTGCAATATTCCATTTGTAACTCTTTTTTCCTTTTACTACTTTCTCACTCATTCCTTCATGCTGTTGTATAGCCTCTTCTTAGTTGTCAAAGTGTATTTGACTTCTATTTTTTAGCAAGACAAGTTTTCTTTTCGCATATGTATTTGTCTTCCTAATGTAGAGCATCATTGCCTCCATTTTGTGCCACTTCATGTCATTCTAATATTCTATCCCTTTATTTTTGATCTGCCATTCATTCATGTTATCCCTGATGCAGTTTCAGTGCCTCAAAGTCTAACTCTAAATATCCACATTTTAGCCCACTGTATTTCTGCTTGGTCTTAGAAATGACTCTGTGATCCATATAGTGGCCTGGGCATTACATTCTAATAGTGCCTGAATGTTCCCACATTTGCAGATCCAGGGATTAATCTGATTTCATAAACAGTATGTTGATGACATATTTTTGCATGGGGATGTCTTTGACTTTCCACTCAAAGCCTGCCCCCACAGTACCTCTAGGTCCTCACATTCTTTATTTATCTTGCACATGAACTTCACCAGATCTGTTATAGGCACACTCTGGTTTCATTTGAAGATAAAAATATTTCTAACCTACTTTTCAGTATTTTATTATATTGATGACATATCTGGAATCTGATGATCTCTAAACCCTGTTTAAGTCACAGGTGCTGGTTGCCCTTTCCTTAAATTTTACTCAAATTCTGGTCCCTGCATTTTAGACTAAAGCACACTGTTCTTAAACCATGCTTGTTACAGTTCCCATTGATCTTCTGTCATTGTGCCCTGCATCTCCTGTAAATTTTGAACCCTGATACAATCAAATTATTGTCTCCCTCCATGGAGACTCATGTCCCCATAATAGCTGCCATGTCAGTGACAACATTTGCTACAATTATCTACAGGAGAATGACTTTTTTGCCTGAGCTCCTAGCATGAGTCTTCATTAATTTCCAACATTTTCAATTTTTATAATCACTGGTTCTGAGCTCCTTGCATGAGTCTTCATTACTTTCCAACATTTTCAATTTTTATAATCACTGGTTCTGAGCTCCTTACATGAGTCTTCATTACTTTTTAACTTTTTCAGTTTTTATAATCACTGGTTCTACTCATTGTATGCTGTTTTTTACTGTCTAAGTCAAATAATACTCCATCCTATGTTCCTCACATAGGTTCCCTTGATGAAGGCTGACCCAAGGCTTATTTTTCAGCTAAGAGTCATATTTTCCATCTTTGAACAGCTTATTCTCTGTACATTATCATGGGATGTATGACACCCTAAATGTTGTTGTATGACACCCTAAATGTGAGTGTGCTGCATTTTACACAAGAAGAACTTCATGAATGGTGAAGAGATACACTCAAGCACATTTATGACTTGCATGTGAAATGGATGGTCAATTGGCTGAAAGCAGATGCCTCCTCACACAGTAGGAAGGTAAATAGTGGTGTACCCTAGGGAAAAGTACATGGAGCCTTCCTTTTAAGCATCTACTTCTCCAGTCTTCAGACTGGAAATCAGGGCCTTTGTTCAACTAAGTTTACAGATGACTGCAAACTGGGCATTTTGTCAGATTTCCCTCTGATACCCATTCATTATAACAGGAACTAACTTTTGTAAACAACTAGTGTTTCGAAAAGGGGCTAAAATGAAATGCAAAAAAGTGTAGTATTGTCACATTTAGTAAATAATTATTTTTCTCAATGTACAGTATAGCCAATACCTGAGTCCAAAATGATGATATAGTCAGATGGCTTGGAACCTGGGTTGATAATTTCCTCTCCTTTGACCACCATGTCACAGCAGAAGTTAAAATCACCTTCTGTTTAGTACAAGTAGTGTCTAAAGTTATATTGTCCAGATGAAAGGAAATTATCATCTCTCCTTACATAATTTTTGAATACAACACTGCCTTCAGAATATACATTTCTAAACATATTAAGTAACTGGAAAGGCTCAAGACTTCCTACTTGAATAGATTGTTAGTCTAAAGTTCCTGAGCTGCCAGAAAAGGCTTGAAATGCTATCCCTTTACTTTGTTTTTTTACAGATTATCATGGAGTGGTCTATGCCTTCTGTTCTGTGCCAAAAGGTACCCCATCCTCCTTGATCTATTGTATCATTGCAAGTCAGATAGCTCCACTAATACCAGAACTAGAGACTTACATCTCCAGCAGCACATAAATAAAATGTACTGGAGAAACAAATTTATTATCCAGCACCTACACACCTCTGAAACAGACTTCTCCTTCAAGTTAAACAAAATGACACTCTAGGATCCTTCACATTAAACCTGGCTGATTAAATGAGCACCCATACATTTTGTCCAGGACTTATGTGCTTTGCCCTTCTTAAGAAAGGGGTACAGTATGAGAAATTGTAGCAGCAAAGCATAAATGGTCTTATGATTTAATTGTCTTGCATTTCCTCTGATACCATGATCCTGGCCAGTTGAGTGAAACCAACCTGTCTAAGTAGTTGTGAAGTCCCTTCTTTAGGATCATAGGATCGTAGGATCATAGGAGATTACTAGGCTATCGAACCGGACGTTATTTTAAGGCTAACCATTTCATCCCACTGTAATACCATTGGTAGCCTGTTCAAAAGACATTGCAGTCACCAAGAGATAAATCTGTCCCTCCAGCATTTCCTATTTAAGTCACAGACCATATTTAGGTCCCTGGATAGCCCTAGTCCCATTTGATTTACGGATATGTAGCAAGTTCATTAGGTTTGGGTCTTGGATCGCTGTGTAAGTCAATCATAACTCTCCTCTAAGAAGTCTATATGATACGAAGTATAGTGGCAGGGACTTTAGTTGGTCTGTGTAAAACACATGCTGGAGCACCTTGATCTTCTCTGTTAGAAACCTCTGAGGTCACTCTAATTGCTCCAGGTGCTTAATATGGTACATGTCAAACGGGGCATTATACTCAATTATGGGCCAGATAAGTGCCAAGTATATGGGGGGTTATATCTTCTTTTGTTCTTGAGGTGATGCCTTTACTAATCAAGTGTGCTACGTAGAAAGCTTTGCTTACCTCAGTAGATACATAGTGGTCAAAGTTAAGATCACAGTCAACTTGTAATCCCAGGTCCCATACCACTTCATGGGTACTTGGGGCATTATTGTTAATGTGATTGTATGAGGGGACATCGTTTGTGCTGAAGGGAATGATGATGCATTTCTTTGTATTCAGTTTGTGACCGTGGCTAACACATCAGTCTTTGGTCAGTGTGAGACCCTCCTGGAGTATATTGACATAATTTGGGGAGTCAATGATTTCACCTAGTTTGCAGTTGTCTGCAGACTTGATCAGCCACAGCCCCTTATTTTTGGCCTGAACTTCTGAGAAGTATATACAGCACAGTAGGGAACACAACACCGACCCCTTTGGCACCCAGCTTTGATAGTGTGTGTCCGGTTTGTGAGCCAATTGGCAATCCATCTTACAACAAAAGGGTTTACATTCATTTGCTAAGTTTATTGGTAATGCCTGAATGTGGGATTGAGTCAAAAGCCTTTGTCAGGTTGAAGTATGTTGTGTGCACAAATTTGCCCACATCAATGGCCTTCGTCGCATTTTCAAAGAAATCCACCAGATTTAACAAACAGGATCTGCCCTTTACAGAGCTGAATTGGTTAGAATCCAGGGTTTGAACATCACCAACGTCTTTATTTATGAGATCGATAATACGTTCCATGGCCTTACAGATGAGTCTGGTCAGGCTTATGGGTCTGTAATTACCCGGGTCTGTTGCTAGGCCATCTTTATGGAGAGAAATAACTGTTGCTGTTCTCCATTCCATAGAAACAAAGCTTGTGGTTAGGGTATGATTGAAATGGGTACTTAGTGGTGATGTTTGTTCATGTTTTAGTCTGTTTAGAAGACAGCCTGGGATGTCATCTGGTCCCATAAAGGTTGTGTTTTTTGCCTTGGTCAAGACTTTGAGGGACCTGCTCTTCAAATATGTAGGGGGGGGGCGGATTTTGAGAAAGGTTTGATGTAAGTTAAAAGCAAATAAGGGAGTGAAATTTTTGTCAAACCTGCCCGCTAGCAGGTTTGCTATCTCTGTGGGGTCAGTGTGTGTGATACCATTGGCCACTAGTTCTGCACATGCTTGGGTGCTACCCTTTAGGTTCATATGTAGCTGTAAAGGGTCTTATGGTTATCCTTGACTGTACTTGCTAAGTTTCTCTGAATGAGCCCTTGGAGGATTTGACAAGTTGTCTTATTTGCCTGTTGAGGCTGAGGAGCATGTTTTTCCATTGTTGGGGCCTTGCCTTTATTTTCTTAGACAGCAACTTTTTGCACTTATTTTAAAGTTTGTTGATGCTGGATGTCCACCATGGCAGCTTGCTTTTACCTGGGGCTCTGGCTTTGATTCTTTCTGGTACGGCTGAGTTTATACATTTATGCAAGGGATTGTACAGGGCTTTAGTGTGAGCTTTGGTGTAGTTACCACTTACAGCTTGGGGTGTGGTTTGGAATGCATTCATACCTTCACCTAGGAGGGTATAGTTTGCCTTGATGAAGTTCTTTAATCTGATTTCACCCTTTGTGAGTTCTGGTGTTAGTGCTAGCTCAAAGATGACTGATTTGTGGCCAGTTTTAACTAATGAGGATCTGACAATTGCGGCAGTATATCTGTTTGACATGTTGGTGAGGACCAGATCCAGAATGTTTGTTCCCCTTGTCTGGGTATGGACAATTTGTTTCAGAGCAGTTGAATTAGCAAAGTCAAGATTTTTTTGCGCTAGCAAGTTAGGGCTAGCGTAGATTTCCCAGTTGATGGTGGGATAATTGAAATCCCCATAACCAGTCTGTTCGGTAGAATTTGGATTGTCTCCAGTTTGGTCAAGTAGGTTTCATGGGCATCTTGCCTCATGGAGGGGGATCTATAATTGATTATGGCTTGAATGGGGTTCTTACCCACCATAACCTGAATCTGGAGTAACTCCTTGGAGTTGTCCAGTCTAACTAGGCGGGAGGTGAATTTATCTGTAATACAGACTGAAACACCGCCTCCTTTGGTTTTCATATGTTCATTTTGCTGTCTAAAGGTGTGGAAGGCATTGCAACCTTGCAAGGCCAGGGTACTCTCTGAGGCTTTGAGCCAGGTTTCTGTGGCTACACAAACATCTACATCTTCTAGTGATAAAAGTGCTTTCAGGGAGTGCAGTTTTTGGTTTAAGCTCCTAGCATTTAGCAGCATGATCCTTATTTTATTCTGATTGATAAATTTCACATCAGTAATGTTGTTTTCAAGACCTTGCCTAAAAAATGCACTATGGGGGAGGCAAGAGCCTTTGCCAGCAACTGATAGCCTAGTGGTACCAGGTGCAAACCATCTCTGGCAAACCAGGGAGGTTTGTCGATCATGGCTTCCCAAGCTGACAAGAACTGGATCCCCTTTGAATGACACTTTAATGATTCTTTGACTTCTCTGTTGATGTGAAACTCATCACCTTTGTAAAGGATGTGCTCAGCCCTTGAATTCCCCAATTTCCTTACAAACTCAGAGTCCTTTTCATAACATCACAAATTGAGTGCTTCAATTTTCTCTTTATTTAACTGTGCTTGTAGGTGGGGTTATAATGACCTTATAGAAGATAACATTTTGTGAAGATTTTTCTAGTATCTGCTAGAATTCAAAAATTATTTCTCACTGAGCTACCACATCAAGAGATTACTGAAAAGGGAAGTGGGGTATTCCCTTCTTTCTTTCGAGCATTCGCAAAAAGTCTTAGCCAGTCTTAGCTTTTCTAGGGTTTATAAGGGGGATTATACATATAATACTACTATCTAGTCCTTTAATAACCACTTTTTGTGTTTTCTTAGTGAACCCCCACGTGTATGATACTTTTATTTAAAGGTATCACTTTTCTGCCTGTTCACAGGGCACTCCTGATTTTGGTGGTTGCGTTCTACTGAAAAAGAAAACAGAAAAAAAAAAACATCAAACTCCCTGATGCTTTAATGCAAAAAAAAAACCTCAGTGTTCCCTAAACACTGCAGAAACTGACAAAACTACATAAAAATGTCATATGCTGTGCAATAACAAAAATGGCTGAAATTTCACAATTTTTTGTCTTAATTTTAGTAATAAAGTTAAACATATATTGTATATTCATTAAAGGAATGGGCTGCTACATAAAATATTATATTTTCACAAAAACAAATCTCACTTTAAACATCCAAAAAGGTGGCAATGCAGTAATATTGCTAGTGTCTTGTTGTTCTTTCTCCAGCATCTTGGGTGAGATTCACATTCTGTTTTTTCTTTATGTTGTATGATTTGGACAGCATGTTGACAAATGGTTACGATCTCTACCTCAAGCTCATGAGTCTGTGATTCATTCCTATGTTATGGACACAAACAATGGAAAGTCTAGAAGTTGCCTGAAAGTATTAAGGTTATGTGTTATTAATCTGCTCCCTGTAGTCCAGGGTTTGATTCCCTTATCCTCTCTTTTCTACTGTGTGACTGAGCAACTCATTTAACCAGATGGACCTCAATCGCAATTGGGAAATCAGATTAGGCTTCATGGACCTCCTGGAATTTGTACCTAGTAGCTACCTATAAATGTAATCTGCTTTCTTATTACCTGCCCAAAGCATGTTGGCTGATTGACTACTCAAATTATCTTTATATAGTACACTTGCCCTTAAGGCCATGGTTGTAGCTGAAAAAGGCCAAAAAAAAGACAACTTTACTTAACTGTTAACAAATAAATATGTAAAACAAAATAAAATAAAATAAAATAATGTAAAAACAGGTGCACTTAACTTCTGGGAAGTGTACTTCTTATTCTTGCATTTTGTAATAAATGTTTGGTAACGGTCAACTATCTACTTTTGTTTTTTGCACTTTTCCCTTACTTCATTTCACTCCACACAACTGAGGCACATATTTATTCATTTTAACTGGTTAGTTGGACTTGTCTAAAGAACCTTTTCAGTCACAACCCAGACACAACAGATAAAACAGGATTTTGATTAATTACAATCTGTTTATTGTAAGTTTATCTCATGTAACATTCCTGAATTTTACTTCTTTGAAATGGAAATCTATAACTTCATTCAATCTGCTCCAAATTCTCTAGGGGTTCAGGTAGAACAAACTTCATTCTCACATAGGAGGAGGCATAGTTGTACCAATCTATAAAAAATAACCAAGGCGAACCTGGAATCACGCAAGGACTGTATTTTAATGTAAACACTCCACAAATAAAACTATTACTAGCAGATACTAGAAACGATTTACTATATTTAATTAACAATATTTTAGATTATATTTATATAGCATGTATTAATAAGATATCTGTATGATAGTATTTCCACACATCATCATTTTTATATACATTTTTTATATATATTATAGTATATTTTTTATTATCATTTTTTAAAGAACAGCAGTTATTTTACTATATTTAGAACTAGTTTTGTTTTAGAACTTTTTTATACTCTTCAAAATTGTTAGTGTGTGTCTATCATAGGAGGCGTTGACTAATTAATAGAATATGGCAAATGATTGGCTGTGGATGATTATTTGTACTATTAAATGGAACTGTGTTACAACGAAGGGATACTCTGAAGATACCCACAGATTTGATGGGTGAAAGCGCTTAGTTTTCGTGTATTTTGCTCTTGCTCTGTTTATTATTTTGTTTTTGTTTTATTTGTGGAGTGTTTACATTAAAATACAGTCCTTGCGTGATTCCAGATTCGCCTTGGTTGTTTTTTATAGTATAGTTGTACCAATATGCAAAGACTTCATTGCCACCATGATTGACTATCTGAAGTCTTGATCCATATAGGTTTATCTGTTTGATTACTGAAATGACAATATAATCTGATTACAAGTTTTGATCATGCATGTCCCACAGATCTAGAGTAGTTTCACAAACATTAGTATCAGCGGTACAAATGACGTATGTGTTGAAACAACTAAAACCTCTCCTTGCAAGAAACTTATTTAAGCCATGGCTTGTATACTATATTTTATTTAGGATTGTATACTATCTTATCTGATTGTATACTATCTTTGATTTAGAATGATTACTTATGTGCTTTTTTCACTAACTGTATAAGTTGCCAGTCATCATCTCCTTTTGGCTTATCTCAGTTTGGGGTCACCACAGTGGAACAATAGTCCACAGAATGATTGGCAGTGGAGTTTTATGGTGCTGAGTTGCCAGCCCGGCACCCAACCTTCCACAGTAGGCACACACACGCACACACTTACACCTAGGGCCAACTGAGAGTGTCCAATCCACCTTCAGCATGTCTTTGGGATGTGGGAGGAAACCGGAGCACCCAGAGGAAACCCATGCGACCACAGGGAGGACATGCAGACTCCGCACAGAAGGCATCCCAGCCAAGAATCGAACTGGAGAACCTCTTGCTGTGAGGTGGCAATGCTAACCTCTGCACCACCGTGGCCACCCAACTGTATAGGCTGCCAATAATATGTACTAAATGTCTCTGTTAATGTAAATTCTGTATTGAATGTGAAATGTCTTATATGTGGAGCTTTTCTCCCCGGGACTCCACTGAAAATGGGCACTTCTGGCCCAGCTAGACCATCCCGGTAAACAAATGCAAATAAATAAATAAAATAAATAAAAAATAACAATATTCTATTAAATGAAAACTAATTTATTATTCCTCTACACAAAAGGAGTACATCCACAGATATATCCAACTATAAGCCTATTAGCTCTATTACCACCTCTGTCTAAAATACAGAAAAATGTTTCCACTCTAAGCTTCTAAACTACCTCAGTAATAACAACTTTGTCTCTAATATCCAGCATATTTTTCATCCCAAACGAAGTACTACAGCCACCGTTCTCAGCTTCACCAACATCATAATCCAAGCAATAAATGACAGCTACTTAGTATTATCTGCATTGATGTAGCAAAAGCATTTGATGCTTCTCTTCTCAAATCTACTTACTGAGCTTTCATCCCTTAGTATCTCTGCTACTGAGCTTTCATCCCTTAATATCTCTGCTACTGAGCTTTCATCCCTTAATAGCTCTGCTACTGATCTTTCATCCCTTAATATCTCTGCTACTGAGCTTTCATCCCTTAATATCTCTGCTACTGAGCTTTCATCCCTTAGTATCTCTGCTACTGAGCTTTCATCCCTTAGTATCTCTGCTACTGAGCTTTCATCCCTTAATATCTCTGCTACTGAGCTTTCATCCCTTAATAGCTCTGCTACTGAGCTTTCATCCCTTAGTATCTCTGCTACTGAGCTTTCATCCCTTAGCATCTCTGCTATTGAGCTTTCATCCCTTAGTATCCCTGCTACTGAGCTTTCATCCCTTAATATCTCTGCTACTGAGCTTTCATCCCTTAGTATCTCTGCTGTACTGAGCTTTCATCTCTTAATCTCTCCTCCTCAACCCTCTCATGGTTCCAAAGTTATATTACAGACAACATGCAGTAAAATGGCTGCAAGATTTTCCTCCTTTCCTTCCTGTCTTCCTATCAACTTTAGCCCCCCTTCAGTATCTTATACACGAACTTCATACAGCCTCCCAGCAAGCATCTATATTGCAATATGCAGATGAAACCACCATAATCTGTTAAGCCCACCCACCCTCACAAATCTAAATAAACATACATAAGACTCTTCTACGTCAATAGAAAAGTGACTGCAAAAATCACAACTCCTAAATCCTAAAAAACAAGGCTAATGCTCTTTACTGCAAAACATTTTTATGTCAATTACAAATATTGCAAATACTCTCAAAAAGTAGCAACAAAATAGATGTAAATCAACAAACCAAGCTACTAGGAGTCATAAATGATAACTACCTAAATTTCTATCAACATATACTCCAGGCTGTTAAGAAACTCAGCAGAAGCTTGGCATATTATATAAAAGCAAACACTACTCTACAGATAGCACCACGAAGGCAATTGTTTCAATCTACTTACTTCTATCCCTCTCCTATATGCGTCTAACTCCTAACTAACCTTCAGAGTACTCAAAAAATGAAACTAGATAGCTGATATTTAAAAAAAAAACTTGATTTGCTTAAAAATTATATTCTAAAACTCACCATTCCACACTTTTAAAACACCTGAACTGTCTTGATTTTCCACAATATTTAACTTTCTCCCAACTATTCACTGCCCATAACCTAATCTATAAACTATAAAGCTGTCTAGCCTTACAAGGAACACTAGAATTTTATTCCCCATCTCAGGAGCTATGTTCTCAAAATATTTTTTTATTATCAACCAGCAAATCTAATAATACACCTGGCGACTCACTCTACTCTTGCTACATCTCTAAATTCTGGAACTCCTTCCCACTTCAACTAAAAAATAATTTGCCCAATCAAATGTTTTCAAAACTCAATTGAAGTAATTCCTAAATAATTCCTGCTTTGCCATTGCTCAACCCCAGGTTAATACCATAACAGTAAGACAATAATACTGCTACCATTTATCTGAATGTCCTGTTTATTTTCAGTATCTCCCATTCCACTATATCTAACATAATTTTATTAATCTTTAAAACTTTTCAAGCTAAATACAACTATGTGTAACTACCTCTTTTTCACTTATCCATATCTATCTCCTATAACATTTTACTTCTCCATGTCATCTATTTCTGATATCAGATATGAAGTGTTAATTTGCTACACCATGTCTTCATCAGTTGAACTGGTTGTAGTCTGAATCACAAAATCTCATCTAACTGTGTTACACTGGTGTATACAAACGCTGCATTTACTGTTACACTATTACAACAATGTATGATCATATACTCAATGCCAGCATATGTTACTCTATAACTTAGATTCAATTTACAGGTCAATATTTACTTCCTTGTATAGCTCGCTTCCTGTATCAGTTGGCAGTTCTGAATTTTTATAAGTACTTGTATGTATTTTTACTTTGTGAAGCTTTCTTCACTGGCCTCCACTGAAAGTTTTTTTTTCCCAGTCAGACTTTCCTGGTCAACAAATGGAAATAAATAAATAAATATTAAGCAGATGCACTCCAAACAACCATGTGATATTTGGTGATATCAATGTAAACTTTGAAAGACGTAAGAAAATCTAACTTTATGCATTCCTATCCAGTAAAGAAATTATTTGTTTCATTGCAATGTTTACTAGACTTGCTACTTTTAGCAGTAAAGTCACACATACTAAATGAGCTGTTATCAACAGCTCTGATAGGATTGCAAACAAATATGTTTTGCCTAATCTTTTTGGTGATCATGGCCCCACCTATGCCATTTGAACAATTACTGAAAACTACTCAGACTTGATAAATGTCTGGCAATGGTTCTACTTCCTAGCCAATGCAGCCAAAATATACAGGTGGGCCCTACAAGACTGGGTCACGAGGAAAAAGGTAGGCAGAAATAACACACAAAATGCCAAAGAAAACTCATCGTGAAAAGGTTGGGCATTAGTAATACAAGAAAAAAACATAGGGAAAAACAAAAAAAATCCAGATGAGGAAGATGCTAATAGATACAAGTAGGAAGGAGCACCAATCATGGGAAAGAGGAAGATGAGATATTATGAATCACTGTCCAGATCACACATATTATCTGGAGAAAATATAGATATACAATGAAAGAACATTTAAACCCTGTACACAGAGTTCGATTCTCAGCTGGGCTTGGGAGTGCCTTATGTGTGGAGTCTGCACGTCCTCTCCGTGGTTGGGTAGCATTCGAAAGACATGCGTGCGTAAATGGGTGTGCCTTCGTTGAAGGTTGGGCATCGAGCTGGCACGGCAGCATTTCGAAAAAATCTAATGCCAATCATTAGCGGACCAGAGTTCTGCTGTGGCAACCCCTTACTGGGAAAAGCCGAAAGACAAACAACAACACAGAGTGATTAGAGGGAATATACATCCCCCTTACAATGAAGCTGTGAAACATTAATCACTGATCCACTAACATGCATAAATGGCCACATCAACTAATACATCATTAAACAATGAAACCAAACATACCACAGTAAGTGCAGACAAACTCACGAGCATCCCTTTACCTAAATTTCCTAGACTTTAATAGTGGCTTAAGTAAAAATGATAATTAAAACCAGATAATTCATGTGCTAGTACTATTTGATTTATTTTAATAAATTATCGATATCCCTACTTTGTGAATTTAAAAAAATGCAAAAATCTATATGTTAAACCATGATTTAAATATTGTTTCATGTTGCATGCTCTCACAATCTCTGTGTGGCTTTTCTTTGTCTGAACAATCCTCCTCCCACATTTCAAAAAATATGCCAATTGACAGGTCACACTAAATTGTTCATACACATACACATATTCTATTTACCCCCACCCTTGTGGCTTTGATCATAATTAAAAGAGGTCTAAGAAAGATGACTTCACTTACCTGAATAATATATGCCTTAAATTAAATTGTTCGATTGCAGGTGACTGTTTAAAGTATTTTTCTTTAGTAATATCTAACATCAGCTTTGCTCATATATATATATATATATATATATATATATATATATATATATATATATACATATTTTTTTTTTTTTTTGTACTTTCACAATATCAAAACGTCTACTACTGAAAAAGTCTAAATGTACCATGTGTGCACCATAATGCCAAGTATAATCTTTAAGGGATTCTTAACAAAGATAGCATGAACCCCCCAAAAGCTAGTTGCATTTACAAATATATAAAATAGAGCAATTATAAACTTTGAATAAACTCACTTTACTATTTTTTTATTTTGTTTAGTCTCCAAAATCACCTTTACATTTTGCTTCACTTAAATCAAAATATAGGTCTGCCCACATTTCTAACACTGGGATCCACATGTAAGAGATAGCAATTATTTAAAACCATCTGTTTGACCATATTTATTTTTCACCAGTGAGTAATCAGAATGAAATATCCTGGTTTATACCACCTTATTCACAGCCTCTAGTTTTCCAAACTTTTCTTTGCATATTTCTTCTATCTAACCACTCCTTAGATCAAACAAGGTCTAGTAACTAACTGTCCTTAATTTAAATTACACAGCCTTGGTGTCCTAATGGTTTTGATTGGACTGGTCGTACAAAGCTACCTTCTGCACCACTGAATGAGGTTTGTCATTGGAGCATTTTCAACATCCTTACTACTCTGAACATTTGATTAGAGAACTCATAAAATAATAAAACAAACACAGTGAATTTTGGCTGTCCAGAAATATTATAAAATGAAATTTATTCAGCATTTTCATCCTGTACATAAGCAAGACTTCGTCAGCATGAAAAATATAAGAAATCAACCCAGCCTTTATCAAATTTTTCCTAATTAAATGACTGCAAATCATTCAATCAAAATTCTTCCAAATTTATATAATTCACCAGACAATGTATTTTAGGGAAAAAAAACAGATCTACTAATAACATTTCATTAAAAACTGGAAGTCTGTTTGTGCAGATATCCAATGGCCTCTTCCTCTATCCAGGCTTTTCCTATGTAGGATGTTGCACTAAGATGAATTGAATGTAGGTAAGCTGTAGAGCAGATCTCCCTCACAGCCACACAATACACAGCACAGTAAGAAGCTGCAGAAAAAATGGAGGCAAGCAATCAAATAAAAGGATGCAGAAAGACTGAAGAGAAATGTGTTATTTAGATTTGTAACTGTAAGTGTAACCCAAAATAGAACTGACTAGTGCCCCACATTGTAGACTAGATGTCAGGGTACAAGTGAATTAACTGGACATACTACCTAGACCTGGTCAATAGCACAAAGAAGCTTCAAATTGTGATCAACAAAACATGTGGATTAATCAACCTTCCTTATTCAAAACTGGATGCATTTCTAATCTTGACCAAGCTGCTTACTTACTAAACTGTCTTGTATATATCTTGCTGTATACTGACTACATTTTGGCTATAATGACTGCATTATCTACCATGTAAACAAATTACTTACTGCAGTATCAAGAAGCTGACATCCATGTTCTCCATATACCAGCTACCTAGCTATAACTTGCATAGTAAGCTACAACACATTTGCAAGAACTATGTAGAACCTATTACCCTATCACTTAAGGCATTCATCACATGACTTTCAAAAGCCATGTATGCAGAACCTATTACCATATCACTTAAGGCAGTCATCACATGACATTCAAAAGCCATGCATGCAGAACCTATTACCATATCACTTAAGACACACTACTGTTATCTAACTTTCCTGAGCATTTTTTTTACATTTGATATACTTTGCTCACTAATGGTATTGTTTCTTTACTTGGTATGAATGTCTGCATATTATTCCAACATATCTACATAATTGTGCCTTACTTAGCTTACTTAACCAGGCTCCTTGTTGGTCAAATGTGTTATTATTTGACTTTTAACAGAGAATAATGTAACATAGTGTAAGCATTCATATACCAAACTATATAAATGTGTGCAGAATGTCTGACATCTTTTTCCATATATATTGTTCAATATATGTGAGATTGTAGACTAACCAAGCCCTTTAACCTCTTTTCTACTCACCACTGTCAACATGGCACCTCCCAGTATAGTTTCCACTATAAATGAAACAGCTCTGGCACTAAATGTACTTTGTCACAAATGTATGCTCAACAACCATGTTTTTCCTTGACCCAGACTGTGGATGCAGTTGGCCCCTAGACCAATGTACTTATCTGGTTAATAAGTTAATAAATAAATAAAATAAAATAAAACTGTATGATGCAAATGCAGATAAGCTCATACAGGAGTGATTGCATGCTGGACTGTGATAATATATATAGTGCATTTCAATGCTTTGTGCATTTATCCTGTAGTAATGGTAAATTGTCTTTACAACTTCAACTTTTTTCTGTAAAAGAATCTTTAGCTTTTAGTATTACCCAGTTGTTTACTAACCTTATATATCAAACTGATTCTACATTGTAATAATGCATGAGTTCTTCAGTGCTACTGCTATTAAAAATAAACTGCAATATGTCCAGAGAGCCTAAATAATAAGAGATGCTGTTATGTACACCATAAA